>NW_026700568.1:300000-540553 GCF_030435755.1 Ochotona princeps
GGGGACAGGAGAGGAGGGAGGAAGAAGGGGGAGAGAGGGAGACTGGGAAGAAGAGACAAGGGGAGACGGGGTGGGGAAAGGGAAACAAGGCAAGGAATGGGGTATTGGTGTATTTGTATTGTGTGCGTATGTATATATGCATGTGCTCATATACATATAAGTAACTTATAATGGCATATGTGTAATTACATATGTACGTGTTTATGTATGTAGTCGTGCATACTTTTACATAAGTGTATAATTAGGTAAGCAGGTGTTCTGGCATGCCGAAGTGGGAAAGAGATGAGGAAGGGGAGAGACAAGAGAGGATGAGGGTGGGGCTGTGGACATGCAGGGAACCAGGACAAAGAATGGGGGTATTTGTGCATATGTATGTGTTTTTAGGAGAGTATAATATGTATGTATATGGATATCATAAAGGCATAGATTTTACTCTGTATGAATGTAGGCATTATGGCTTTATTGAATTTTGAATTCACAAGTGGACTCTATTGTCTGAATTCCTAGCTTTGGGAGGTTTTTCCAGTTGCTGGTGTTACTAAGTTTTTGCTTTCATTTCAGTTAGGTAAGGAAGATAGTTTGTGTGATTTTAAATCACTTCAGTTTATCAGTTTGTTTCATGATCCAGGGAGTGGTCTGTGTTGGTGAATGGTTCTTTTGAACTTGAAATGAGTGTGTGTTCTGCTGTTGTTGAATTAGGTTCAATTACTGGGTGGAAAGGTTGAATTCTTTAGTGTTTTTGCTAAATTATTGACTGTTAATCTTATTACTGGTTTTTGGGCAAGAAGTATTAAAGACTGCATTGCAGTTATAAATCTATGGATTCCTCCTCTGTTCTCTCAGTTTCACAACTTTTTTGTTTTTGTTTTTGTTTGATTGGTTGGTTGGTTTTATATCTTTTATGTATGGGAAGTGTTGTGAGGAAAATGTATTCAGGGTTTTTCTCTTCATTGGTGAATTTGCCCTTTCTTTGTTGGGTAAAGTTCATCTTTTATTCTAGTAGGTTTGTTTACTCTGCAATCTAGTTTTTCAGATATGAATATGGACACTTGGTTGTTGTTTCGAAAGATTTTGGTTGCCATGTCATTTTTTTTTTTTTTATTCTACCTACAGTGTCTGAGATGGTCTGAAGCCAAGAAGCAGAAGCTGTCTCCAGGTCTCCCTTGTGGTTGTTGGATTCCAAGGATTTGACCGTCCTCTGCTGTACTCTCCAGGAAGTGGATCCAAAGTGGAGCAACTGAGACATGAACAGACACCCATATGTGACACTGGCAACACTGGCAGAGACTTCTCCAAGAGTGGTTGCTTGGCCAACTGCTGTAATCTCCTCTGTGCTACAACTTTGTGGAGCCTTGAATGTCATCCAACTGCTTTGACCTCCATGTGCCAGGTCAGTGTCACCATGGATGCCATGCGGAAGATGACACCCAGGTGCATAGCAAGGCAGCGACTTGTTTGCAGGGGCCCTCACCACAGGCCCGTGTGCTCTTCAGCATCACACAAGGCACTTGTCCAGCCAGCAGCCTCCTCTTCCCAGTGGTGCTCTGTGGAAACCACTAGGTCTCAGTGTGTGCAAGCTGGGCAGCAGCCACCTGCAGGCCCTGGCTGGTGGTTTCCTTGAGTTGATCCTGGGACTCAGGGCTGCAGAAGCATCGGAAGCTGCAGATGTCCAGGTGCAGAATGGAGACCCTTGTTGGTGAGTGATGGCATCTCTTCTCACTTCCTTTTGTGATTTTGTTCTGCTGGTCTTGCTATGCCTTTGTACTTAGTGTATTACGCCATTCTTCTGCAGCTGATTTGTTGTGTGTGAGAGGTTATGCTGCTGGAGAATAGGGTTAATTCTGCCTCTTTCCCAGAATGGTTGCTTTTTATTTCCTTGCTTCCAGCTCCAGTTGCCCCACTGTAAAACCCCTAAAACAATGGATAGAAGTAAATGAGCACTTAAATGGTTCTCTTATACCTGGTCTAGGAGGAAAGATTTAAGTTATTTTGTTCATGTATGATATTAGTTGTAAGGAGATCTTTTCAGGGAAGATTGCTGTGAAGCTGAGATTTTTCTTCCATTCTTAATTTGTTGATTTTTTTAAATATTGCAGAGGACTTTTTTTCCTTCATGATAATGAAGTTCTTCTGTGTTGTGGTGTGTGTTTTCAATCAAATTTTTAAAAAATCTTATTTCACTATTTGTATTTTCCCGGATAGCTTTGTTGTCTGTGGAGGTGATTTCCAGGTTTATAAATTTTTATTGTGTTAAAATGATTTATTACAACGATTGATTTTTTTTCCATGTCATCCTTGTATTTCTGGAGTTATTCTGAAATACACACCAGATGTACATATTTTATTATGCTTCTGTAGTTTGCAATGTGTTGACAATTTGGCAAATAGTCACAAGTGATGCTTTTGTATAATAACTTCATAATCACATTGTTTTTTCTTTGCCTCTATTTCTTTGAATGGTCTGTGACTCAGGTTTTAATGATGTTTTAAGTATTTGGAAGTTTTCAGAAATGAAGCCATCTGGTTTTAAACATCTCTTCATGGTGTTTTGGTTTCTTACTAATTCTGTCTTGTTGTGAGTTGCAATTATGTTCAGATTGTCTTTCACTGGACTGAGTTTTAGCGAATATGTCTTTCTTGGATGAATCTGTTCTGTCTATATTGCCTAAAATCTTGAAAGATTGAACTAAGATGTTTTCAGTGTTTACGATTCCCTCCTTTCCTTTTCTGCTTTTAGTTATTTATTGTTGGGTATGGCTGGCAGAAATTTTCTTCCTTGATTCTGATCTAATTTTGCAAGTGCTTTGTCTTTTTTCCTTGTTTTCTCTTGAGAATAATTTGTCAGTTTCATCGGTTGATAGTCAACTGTAGACATGAATGAATTGCTGTAGTGATTTGGTATCATTTTAATGTTTTCTTTTTCCTCCTTCTACTTGCTTTACTATTTGCACTTATGGTATTTCAGGTAAGCATGTAGGTTATTGCTTTTATGCTCTGTATTCTCTAGACACAGTGGTAGAATTCCTTGTTGCTGTCCTGCAGTGAGGGCCTTTGAAGACTAAGGGTCACATAGGCATAAAGAGGTTCTTCAATGCCCATTGACATGTATGAGAGTTAAATGGGATGTAGGACAGACTGAACGAATTTGCAGTACATAGTGGCAAGCATGGGAACCAGAGTAGGGGGCAGGTCTGGTGGGGCTATGGGAGCTGCCCCAACTAACTGCAGCTCCCATTGGTTTGTATGAAGTGGGCAGGATCAGGCTGGACTGCAACACCCATTGTTTTGCGTGGAAGACAGGGCTGGAAACAGAACTGACCCAGCAGTTGCAACCACCATCATGTGCATAAGCTGATTGGAGTGACGGGCCATGCAGGACCCTATACTCGTTAGCACACACATGAATCAGGAATGGGATCATCTCAGACGAAGTTTCTTTGGAAATCCCTCCAACTGAACTGCTGATCTCAGAACCCCAACCATGAAGAGACTGTCTCAGCCAGTGGATTCTGAATAGATTTCATCATATTTGGATTGGCGAGATTGGCAGCAATTCAAAACTGTTGATCTGTCAAAACTGCTTGAGCAGGACCCTCGAGCATGCCCCACATTGGGGACCTGGGGTGGGTGGGAGGCTGGGTGGGGCTTCTCCCTTTGTTTCTACCCTGACCTCAGATACAGGGAATAAATGATGGTATTAGTACGGAAACAGTGGTCTTACCCACTTTCCTGTTGCCCTTGACCCACTCTACCCAATCAACTATGTGAGATCATAAAAAAAAATAGAGAGAGAGAGAGAGAGGGAGAGAGAGAGAGAAGAAGAAGAAGAAGAAGAAGAAGAAGAAGAAGAAGAAGAAAAAAGAAGGAAGGTAGGTCTGAAACAGAATGTAATTTATGTTCTTGCAAGCTAGGGTGTCAGTCAGTGGTCAACTTGTGTTTGTAGCTGGCCTCTAATAAACAGCTTATGCTGAAAAAAAAAAAAAAAAAAAGCAAACACCACACCACACCACCATGCTTTCATTGCAAGCATATACCAAGCATAGAGTCCAGTATCTTATTGTCCAGATTAGCTCAATGGCTTCTTGGGGAGACCATCTCTTGTCTGAAGGTAGAGCGGGCAGAGCATCATCCCTATCAATTAAAAGCCCCAACATAACATCAGCAACAATTTATAACGTTATGGAATTAGTGGACTTAGTATTGACTAGGCAAAATATTAAAAAAAAATGCAAGTTCTTAACCACATAATGTGACTTCTTCATTGACATTTCAATTTTAGTTTATATGCAACTGGGTTCTATACACCTTAAATGGCTATAGATTACTATTCAACTGTCTCATGTCTATTTTCATTGTAATATTTGGCTTTTTATAGTGTTGAAGCGTAATTTTGCTACACCTGGCTTTTTTTTTTTTTTCGGGAAGTCTAGACTGGCTTATAACTCTAACAAGACATATGTCAACAGTTTAGGTGCAGAACAGCTTTAAGGAGGGATGTGCAGAGAAATCTTCAATGCCCTAGTGAGGAGTAACTAATCTTTGTGTACCACCTAGTTAGATATAAGTGAGTCCACGCTGAACGTTTCCTGTCTGATTCTAGGCTTTCCTTGTTGTTCTCTGTCTATCTATTCTAGATTTTTTGTTTGGTTGGTTGGTTATTTGTTTTGAGGGGTTTCTGGAGCCATCCTGATGGTCATTGGTTGTGGACCCAGAGTTGGAACCAAGCGAGGACCAGAGAGAATTCTCCTCCCTGTTCTTCTGTTTCTGTGGACTGCTCAGGGCTGTTGGCTGTTGTTCTGATGCTCTTGGATCCTGGGAGGGAGGATTTGGACTTCTTCCATCCCATGTAGTAGATTCAAGCTGGAGTGGATGACCTTAGAGTTCTTGGCCTCCGAAGGCACTCCAATTCCCCATGGTCTCATTGGTAGTTGGGGTATAGTCCTTTGTGCTTGTACTGATAGTCCATGGTGAGGATCCAGGAGTCTTCAGGGTTGGGATACCAGCCTCCTCCTGTCCACCTGCTCCGCTCTGGGGTCCTCTCCTGCTCTATGCATATGACCTCCTGTTAAGAGGTTGTCGGGATCTCTCTTGATTCCCCCATATGTCTTTGTAATTTAACTATTGTCTAATGCTGATTCGAGTCTGTTGTCTGAGAGTTACCAGTTATGATCCTGGTAGGTTGTATTTCACATCTACCGCACACATTCTAGGGAGATGAAAGATTTCTCTGCTGTCCCGTTCCATTATAGAATAACATAGGGTATTAAAAGTATATTAGGTTTTACAGTTCTTTGATGTAGATCATAAGCAGTCTGACTCACATTGATTGTTGGTTCATTGGTTATGTCACAATATCTTATTGCATGTGGGATAGGCTGTTTGAGGTTGAGATAATGTTACATTTTACAGGTACTATTTTTCATATTGACATCATTTTATCTTAATTTAAGACAAACATGTGGTATCTAACCTTTTGGGATTGGCTCATTTCCCTTAGCATTATGGTTTCCAGTTGGGCCCATTTGGCCACAAAGAACTGCATTTTTTTTTTTTAAGAGCTGAGTAGTATTCCATGGAGTAGATGAACCATAGCTAAAAAGGAACCCTACTCCACTGCTGGTGGGGCTGCAAGTTGGTACGGCCTCTATGGAAATCAGTATGGAGAACACTCAAACAACTCAAAATCTGCATACCATATGATCCAGCAGTAGCACTCCTAGGAATATACCCAAAACACCTGTTACACAAGAAACCAACATGCACCCCTATGTTCATAGCACAATCAGTAATTGCAAAAACATGGAAGCAACTGAAATGCCCATCAGCAGAAGACTGGATAAGTCAAGTGTATTCTTGGCGTCAGCTTTCTGCCATTAATGTGGTTTATGATGTTGTTGGCATAATCAAGGGTAGCAAGTTAATATTCCTTTTTTAAAGATTTATTTATTTTTATTGGAAAGCCAGATATATAGAGAGGAGCAGAGACAGAGAGGAAGATCTTCCATTGGACGATTCACTCTCCTAGTGATCAAAATGGCCGGTCCTGCGCCTATACGAAGCCAGGAGTCTCTTCTGGGTCTCCATGCAGGTGCAGGTTCCCAAGGCTTTGGACTGTCCTCAACTGCTTTTCCCTGCCACAAGCAGGGAGCTTGATGTGAATAGGGTCCTTGGGGATCAGAACAAGTTTATGCTTGTTTACGTTCGGTTTTGTTTTGCATTCTTCATGGGGGTTGTCTTACATTCGAGTGAACATGGGATATCTGTCCTTTTGGGATTCGCTCATTTCACTGAGCAAAATGGTCTTCAGTTGAAACCATTTGTTTGCAAAGGGTAATATTTTATTCTTTGAAATAGCTGAGTTGAATTGCATAGAGTAGTTGTACCACAGTTTCTTGAAGTGCTCCTCCTTCAATGGACGTCTAACTTGTTCCCATGTTTTTGCCATTGTTGATTGTGTTGCAGTGAATGTAGAGGTAAATGTTGCTTTCTCATGTGTATGTATCAGTTCTTTTTGATATACTCCCAGCAGTGGGATTGCTGCATTATATGATAGGTTAATTTTCAGTTGCCTGAGTATTGTGCATACTGATTTCCAATTGCCTCTCTTTCTGCTGTTTTGAATAGTTGATGAAGAATTGTGGTCATTTCCAAATTGAAATACATTGTAGAGTTAAGCAGTGAAGCTGTCTGGACCCAGATATTTCTTTGCTGGGCGGGATTCAATTACTGATTTGTTCTCTGTTTCACTTATAGGTTTATTTAGGTTATCTGTTGCCTCATGACTTAGTTTAGGTAGGTGGTAGGACTCCAGGAATGTATCCATGTATTGAAAGTCTTCTGATTTGTTGGCATGTATTTATTTGTAATTATATCTGGTTATTCTCTGAATGGTTATGTTATGTCTTTCATCTTTGATATTCTGTTCCCTATTTTCTTTCATCCTACTAATCTTGTTTTCTTCTGCTTTTCAAAAAAAAATCAGTTTAGCCAGTGGGGTGTCTATTCTGTTTATTTTCCTGAGGAACCAACTCTTTACTGATTTTGTGTATTATCATTTTGGTCTCTATTTGGTTTATTTGCTCTCATTTTGATTAGTTGTTCATTTTTTATGTTGAACTTGGGAATATTTTGCTTTTGTTTTTGTAACTCCTTCAGGTGTATGCTTAGCTCATTTACCTGGTGGCTTTCTTGTTTTCTAATATGGGCACTGCTTGGGATAAAGTTACCTCTTACCACTGCCTTGGCAGTGTCCCACAAGTTTTGGTAGGTTGTATTTGTGTTTTCTTTTGTTTTAAGAAATTTTTAAATTTCCTCTGTGATTTCTTCTCTAAGACATGGTTTGTTGGATAGCGTTTTATTCAGCTTTCAAGGCTTTACAAATTTTCTGGGGTATGTTGGTTTCCTGGTAAATAGCTTTGCTTCATGGTGGTCTGCGAAGATGTATAGGATTGTTTCAGTTTCTTTTAAAAATTGCTGCAGATTATTTTGTGACATATGACATGGTCAATCCTGGAGAAGGTTCCATGTACAGCTAAAAAATGTATATCCAGTTTCCATGAAATGAAATGAAATGTTCTGTAAATGTTAATTCATCCCATTTGTTCTATTGTCTGTGTGAAATCTGTTGTTTCCTTGCTGAATTTCTGCCTTGTCGATCTGTCTGTTGCTCTGAATGGGGTGTTAAGGTCCCCTGCTACCATTGTGTTGGTTTCTATGTCTTCTGTTAGGTCTGTCAATGAATGTGTCATGTAGCTGAGTGCATTTCTACTTGGTGTGTATATATTTATTATTATTTCTTTTTGCTGGGTGGATTCCCTTGTTCATTATATAGTGTCCCTCTTCATCTCTTTTAGTGTTTTTCACCGTGAAGTGTATGTCATGTGATATTAGTTTGGCTACACTGGTTCTTTCCTTTCTATTGGTATGAAATATCCTTTTCCATCCTTTCACTTTCAGCTCCCTCGCATTTTTGTTGATGAGATGTGTCTCTTTTAGGCACAAGATTTCTGTGTTCTGCTCTTTGATCCAGTGTGTTAATCTGTGTCTTTGATCGATGAGTTTAAGCAAGTGACATACAAAGTTAATGTTGATAGGTTGTGATTTTGTCCTTTTGTTCTTGTTTGGGGATCTCTGTTTAACTTTGGCATCCTCTGTGTACTTTAATAGAAGGAACTTCCCCTTTACCATGGTTGAGAATGGCTAGCTTCTTTTCTTTGTGGCCCCCATGTGGGCTTTCATTTCAAGTCAGTGTTTGTCTATATTGTGTTTGTGGCTTCTGAATTTGTGGGTGAGGATGCTTCAGCCTCAGTCTCTGCTCTCAGTGTCTCCCTGGCCATTTCCCTCAGCCTCTTGGGCAGTGTTCCTTTCTCTGGTCCCTTCCACATTTCATGGAGCAAGTGAATCTGTGGATTGATTGGTAATGTGTCTGCTAAAAATGATGTTCTGTTTGGAAAGTTAGCTCTGCTAGTAGTTTCCCAACCATAGTGTTAGCAGGGACTGCTCAAACATGCCACCAGGTGGTTCCTGCCTGAAATCTTGAGGATTTTCATGTTCCCAGCATGGGTGTAGACTGCTGGATTTTAGTGCTTGCTCAGGCAAATGTGTCTGAGCTTTCCTTGCATTTCACTCCTGGATTTGTGGATTTCATCCCATCCCAGTCTCTTCCCCTTAGGCTTCTAGCATCTCTCTGTAGGTTGGCTCCAGTGACTCTCAGGGAGTTTAAGTATTGGACCTCTGTGTGATGTGGGTAGTGTCTTCCTTCCCTGAGTCCCACCCTCAGCCATTCACTCTGTAGCAGCTCACTCCCCAGCACTGTGTCTTCCCCCACCTGGAGTGTCATCGATCAGGTGGGCCTGTGAGCTTTTACTCATCCTTACTTCCCCTCAGAAGAGTGTTGTTCTGTGGCTTTTTGCCTCACACTGTCACTATGTAGCGTGGAAGATTCCTGTTGTGAGTTCACCCTTGTGCTGGCTCCAAATTCCCCAATCCTGTGTTTGTGGGTTGTGCTGCCATCCTGTGGCTCACCTGGCTCACCTTATGCCTGGCTTGCTGGCTGCAAACTTGTGCATTTTCAACAGCTGTTTTGCGCATCTCTGCTTCTCTCCAGTGCCCTCCAGCGAGCTTCAGTCAACCAGTCTGGTGATTTTCTTTTTTACAGCTCTGCACTGCACCTGACTTTGTCTTACAGCTCACTTTGTACTGTTGGCTACACTCTGCTGGCTCAATCGATTGTCTTTACTGATTTATCTGGCTATGGTTTTGTATAAGTAAGGATCCCTGTTATCCTTCAACAGTTCTTCATGTTGAAATCAATAATGTCAACATGGAAAACTGCAAGGAAATCCCTGCTTCTTGGGGACATAGTGAAGGGAATGGAATTTTTCTCTAGACACATATCCACAGACCCGTGTATCCTAGCGCTGCACACAGTTGCATAGATAATCAGTAAAACAAGGTGGACAAAGGATAAAAAAAACATGTAGTGTATGTCCGGAAGTCTATCTTTTTTTCTTTTTCTTTTTTGTTGCAAAATCAGATATATAGAGCGGAGGACAGAGAGGATGATCTTCCTTCTGATGTTTCAGTCCACAAGTGACCTTCAATGGCCAGTGCCTCGCTGTTCCGAAGCCAGGAGTTAGAAACTTCCTCCAGGGCTCCCACATGGGTGCATTGTCCCAAGGCTTTGGGCTGTCCTCAAGTGCTTTCCCTGGCCACAAGCAGGGAGCTGGATGGGAAGTGATGCTGCCGTGATTAGAACCGGTGCCCATATAGGGTTTCGGTTCATTCAAGGTGAGGACTTTACCTGCTAGGCTACTGTGCTGCCCCCTCTAACTTTTTAAGAAAGATTTATTATAAAGACTTTGTATCAGGTGTTATATTTTAGTGGAAGTCAATTTCCCGACCAGTTCTGTCAGAAATACTGATAGCAACAGGCATGAAAAGATCAAACTAGCTGATTGTGTATTCAGGGTGATATCCACTCTTGCCCTAAGATATCTAGTCTGCACCTTTTTTGCCAAATGTAAGATGAATGTGGTGACAGTCTGATGGCAGGACCAAGAAGGGCTATTATTCAGGCAGCTGCCTGGCTCCAAGAGGTAGAGACATGCAGGTGAACAGGGCTGCCACCCTGGTCTCAAACCCGTGACAACCACACTTGATTTATGTCTGTACCTCTTTGATTGGATCCCGGACGTGATTCCTAACTATTTTTTTAAATTATTTTGCATTATGTGACAGTTTCATAGGCTCTGGGAATCCCCCCCCTTCCCCCTCCCCTCCCCCCGGTGGATTCCTCCACCTTGATGCAGTATTACAGTACAAATTCAATCAAGATTCTTTCCTTGCAAACATATACCAAGCATAGAGTCCAGCTACTTATTGTCCAGATGGGTTGAACAGTTTCTTGGGGAGACCATTTCTGGTCTGAAGTTAGAGCTGGTAGAATATCTTGAACCACTGGAGGCTACCAATATTTAATAACAACAAAAAACTTCCTGTTCTATAGCCTACTTGGTCTAGATTCAAACACAAAATAGATATTTCCAAATTCATTTGCTATCATAAAAAACAAGAACATTTTAAAAGCAGAGCAAACAAGAATCCACTACATAAAAACATACTCAAGAGTACAGGTACACCTGTGTGTCTCCGGTGGAGGGGGAGTGTGGAGGAGGGGAGGGAGGGAATGTACATACATTAGTGGACAAAAATCTTGGGGTAATTTCCATATTTATTGTACCTGATGGTAAGTTGGCCTTTCTTTTTTTAGCTGTAAGAAGGAAATCAAGCATTGCTTTCTAATTTTCTAAAGTCAGTCTTGCTGTTGGTAACACTGTTCCTGAATTATACAGCGAGAACATACTAGGATCACATGATCAGAAACTGAAATGGGGAAAATCATATTAAGAAAATCAATACGAGCAGAAGTGAATTAAATCTGTCAATATATTCTATTTTTGCTTTAAAACACTTGGTGGTGGCTCTCAAAAAAAAAAAAAAAGAAAGATTTATTTATGTGACTTTGGAAGTCAAATTTACAGAGAACGAGAGACAAGAAGGAGATCTTCCAGGCACTGCTTCACTTCCCAAAAGTATGCAATGACCAGAGCTGAGGTGATCCTGAAGCCTGCAGCCAGGATGTTTTCTCTGGTGTGTTGTGTCAGTGTGGAGGTCCAGTGAGCTGAGCCATTCTCTGCTGTTTTCCTAGGTCCTAAGCAGGACTGTCATTAGGAAGCAGAGGAACCAGGACATTAGCCAGCACGTACATAGGATTGCAGCTCTACAGGTGCAGGGTCAGTCTGTTACACCACTGGGCTGTCCCTTCTTCCCCCCTCTACAATTGCATTTGTGTCCCTAACCAGAGCCATGTCACTTATATTGATGGTGGTGTGTGAGGGTATTTCACAGCATCCATGGATAGACAGAATTAGCATATAATGTGTATTTTACACAAACATTCCGAAGACCCCTTGTAGCTGACCCAGTGAGTCCACTTTTTGCCTGAACATTGTGGGACTGGGCCTGGTCCAGGTGAAATCAGCAAGCTTGTGAGATCACCACTCCTACACTGGGGAACATGTGATTCTTGAACCAATTTCCAGACCTGATCATGTAGCAAGAGTGCCGAATTTCTGTGTTTCTGTTGCCCAGAAAGTCTCTAGCTAGAGTGAACTGGTTTTACAGCAGCCAGTAAGGACAAGCTCTCCATCCATTTAGTGTGTAGTAGCCAGCAAGGCAGAAAGTGAGCAGGTGGTCAAGTAGATAACAGAATATAATCAAACTCGTCATGTGCTCATGAATGAGGAGAGTTGTGGGTGCTTCAGAGTGTAGTTCCAGAAGGCTGTGTTGACAAGTTGGCATTTGACTGAGACCTGAACGAATTTTGCTGAGACATGGCCAGGTATTTTGTGAGTCTGTTTTAATTTAATCCACCTTTGAGCATGGTACGTGGTTGAACAGAGAACAGGGTCTTGTAGCTCATTTGTGACTAGGTAGATAGGAGTCAAACCCTTGTCCCATTTTACCACATCACAGCCTATACAGAGGGGCTGAACAGCTGTCATCTCTGGATAGTCCTGCAGTAATGAGAGGAGAAAAAGAAAAAAGGAATTGTTTTACCTTCTTATTCCTCATCAGCAGTTGTGATTTTAATCAGAACAACTTCCGGTGTGCAAGGCTATTATACTAGTAGAGCGATAGTTGACTGCTTCAGGTAATCTCACCTGTGTCCTCCTCTGCCCAAAGGGGCAGATCTGTGGAGGAGAAAGGAGTACGTGGCACAGCGTCTTTGTCAATTTTCTTCTATTTAAGTTTTGTATGAGTAGTGGTTTTCCTGTATGTCCTAACTCAGGGAAATATTAAGCCTAGTTACTATAATGTCTATTAAAATGTTGTCATGGAAACAAAATATAAGGAGGAGATTGTAATCAAGAGAGAATGGATACCATTATATTGTTAGGATTATCTCTGGAAATCACAATGAACTGTTTAAAAACGAATTTTAGAAATTAAAACAGCCTGGTGCGCCACCTAGTGGCTCACCCCTCACCTTGCATATGGCTAGCATGGCATATGGGCGTCAGTACCTGGCCCTGCTGCTTTACTTTTTATCCAGCTCCCTGTCTGTGGCCTGGGAAAGCAGTAGAGGACCACCCAAAGCCTTGGGACCCTGCACCTGAATGGGAGACCTGGAAGAAGCCTATTTTTCCTGGCTTTGGGTTGGCTCAGCTCCAGCCATTGTGGCCACTTGGGTAGTGAACCATTAGATAGAAGATCTTTCTCTCTATTTCTTCTTTCTCTAAATCAGCCATTCAACTAAAAACAAATGAGACGTTTATTGTTCTTCTGTTTCTGCGGACCGCTCAGGGCTTCTGGTTGTCTTTCCGATGACGTTGGTTTCTGCACGGTAGTGTTTGGACTTCTTCCATCCCCAGCGGAAGCTCCGGTTGGGGGTGGGTGACCTCAGAGTACTCGACCTCCGAGGGCATCCAATTCCCTGTGGCCTCCTTGGCAGTTGGGATATAGTCCTTGTTGCTCATATTAATAGTTTGTGGTGAAGGTCTGGGAGTCTTCATGGTTGGGATCCAGGCTTTCTCCTTGCCACCTGCTCCACCCTGGAGTGCCCCCCTGCTCCACGCACATGACCTCCTGTTAAGAGGTTGTCAGGATCACACCTGATTCCCCCCTCATGCATTGGTATAGTAGTTTTACTATTGTTTAGTGCCGCTTTGAATCTGTTGTCTATGAATTACCAGATTTGATCTTGATAGGCTATATTGTACTTTTTCCTCACTCTTTTTATGGTCCTGAAAGGCTTCCCTGCACTCCCCCCCATTACAGATTAACATAGCGTATTGAGGGTATAGTAGGTTTTACAGTTTTTCGATGTAGATCTTAAGTATTCTGACGCTGGGTGGGACACGAAGATTAGTCACTCTTCACCGTGGTGTTGGGGACTTTCCTGCACACCCCCCCCCAAAAAAATGTTCTGCACCTTAATTGTTGACAAATGTCTTGTTAGAGTTACAAGCCAGTCTAGATTATCCCAAAATCTGCCAAGATCAGTAAAAGTATACTTCAACACAACAAATGGCTAAATACTAAAATGAAATAGACATGAGACAGCTGAATGGTACCTTATAGCCATTTTAAGGTATATAGCAGCCGGTCCTGTATACAAACTAAAATTGAAATGTCAATGAGCAAATCATAGGTTGTGGTTAAGAACTTGTTTTTTGTTTTTTTTTTTAACATACTGGTTACGCAAAACCATGTCAATTCCATAATGTTACAAATTGCTGTTAATGTTATATTGGGACTCTTAATTGACTGGGATGATATTCTACCAGCTCTAACTTTGGACCAGAAATGGTCTCCCCAAGAAACTGTTCAACCCATCTGGACAATAAGTAGCTGGACTCTATGTTTGGTATATGTTTGCAAGGAAAGAATCTTGATTGAATTTGTAGGAGGAATCCACCAGGGGGGAGGGGCGTGGGGAAGGGTGGGGGGATTCCCAGAGCCTATGAAACTGTCACATAATGCATAATAATTAATAAAAAAAAGTAAAAAAAAAACAAATGAGTATTAGATTTTTTTAAATCAGCAGAACATCCAGGACTTGGGGGGAAAAAAGAAACAGAGGAAGAGAGTGTGAGAGAATTACAACAGCTGACGTGATGAAAATGCACACAGCAGTTACCCGGCTCCACACTGACAGGTGCATGGATGTAAAGCCAGTACCTGGGAGGGACCAGAGTGCGGCTCATATGGTGTGGTGTCAGAATCCTGGGTTCATGGTCTAGCTCCAACATTTGCAAACCAGAAACCTTCAACAAGTAACTTGACCTTCTGTGGTCTCATGACCTAACAGAAAGTGATAGCTAGGAAAATACAGCAAATGTACAGTGGTGCTTTAAAGTGTGTAGAGGCAGTGTGTTTGGCCTATGGATAAAAAGCCCATTTTCCATACTGGATCCCTGGTTCAATAGCCACATCCACTCCTGACTGGCGCTTCCTGCTAATGCAAATGCTGGGAGGCAGTGGTGATGGATCAATCTGGTATTTGGTTTTCTGCCACTCATGTGGGAGACTTGGGTGGAGTTCCTGGCTTTGGCCTTGACCCAGCGCCAGATGTGGAAGCCTTTGGGAGAACGGTAGATGGGAAGGTATGCTGTCTCTTTGTCTTGAGGAAACAAACAAACAACAAAACCACTAAAAAGCATTTATGGAATTGTGCCCAACAGGCACCACCACCAAGGTATTGTATTCTGTAACTAACTGGAAGCTCAATCAAGGCTTGGCTCAGGAGAAAGTCCTGTGTTTTCCATTGTGTGGGAGAAGTTGCCCTAGCCTAATGTTCAGCAATGACAAGTTGGCTTACCACTCCATGTTTCTGCTGAAGAGATACTTAGATGAGGCTTTTTCATATTTTTATTGAAAAGTCAGAGATCAGACAGGAAGAGAGACAGAGAGGAAGATCTTCCATGCATCGATTTACTCCCCAAGTGGCTGCAGTAGCCAGAGCTGAGCCAAACCAAAGCCAGGAGTCCGGATCCTCTTCCAGGTCTTTCACATGGTACATGGTCCCAAGGCTTTGGGTCATCCTTGATTGCTTTCCCAAGCCACAATCAGTGAGCTGCATGGAAAGCATGGCAGCCAGGATTAGAAACAGCACTCATATGGGATCCAGGTGCGTGCAAGGTGAGGACTTTAGCTATTAGGCTACCGTGCAAGGCCCTAGGTGGACATTTCTTAGAAATGTTCTGTGCTTATTTGAAAAGCAGAGAGGGACAAATAGAGAATAATCTTCCATCTACTGGCTCAGTCCCCAAATGCCCAAAATGCCCAGGGTCAGTCCAGGCCAAAGCCAGAAGGTCAGAACACAGTCCAGACCTCCTTCGTGCAGCAGGACCAGCCTCTTGAGCCGCCACCTGCTGCCTCCCAGTGTGCACGTCAGCAGGGAGCTGGAATGGAGGACAGAGACTGGAGCCAGACCCAGGGATTCTGCTGCAGAATGTGGCCTCCCAGGTGGTGGTAGCAAACACCCACCCCTATTTGATGGTGTTTATGTTACAATTCTCTTATTTTCTCTGTTTTAAGCTATTTTTACCTAATGCAACTCAGATACCAAACATGATCATTGAGTTCTGTCACTTCTGTGTTTTTAAAAGACACTTATTTTTATCATAAAAGCAGATTTACAGAGACAAGAAGAGAAAGGGAGAAAGATCTTCCATCCACTGGTTCAGTCCCTAAACGCCACAGTGGCCAAAACTGAGTTGATTGAAAACCAGGAGTCAGGAACTTCCTCCTGTTTTCCCATGGGGGTGCAGGGTTCCAATGCTTTGGGCCGTCCTCTGCTGCTTTCCCAGGCCACAAGCAGAGAGCTGGGTGGGAAGTAGAGCATCCAGGACACGAACTGGCACACATATGACATCCCAGTGCATGCAGGGCAAGGATTATAACCACTAGGCTACCATGCTGGGCCCCGCAAGTCTATGATTTCTTAGATAAAATGAAGAGTTTAGCAGTCTTCAAGTGAAGAGAAAACCAGCATATCTCGTCCACCTTGGCTGGTGCCTGGTGCTCAGCTTGTCAGGTGACTGCTGACTGTCTGTCACCTGTCTGTTCCCCTGATGTGCTTTGTCCTTGCTCCACCCCCCACGTGATTTTGTGGAAGACAACACTGACAGCTGAAGCTCCCTCTCTGGCTACTCTCCCATGCCCATGCTTTGTGCAACCATGGCATTCTTTTTAAATTTTTTGGGAACCACTCTTTTATAAGGATTTATGTTTATTTGAAAAATTTTACAGAGAGGGAAAATAGACAGACATAAGAAATCTTGTACCTGCTGTTTCAATCCACATTGACCCACACAGCTGGAGAATAGCAAGTACAAAGCCAGGAGCCAGGAGTTTCCTCTCAGTATCACCCGTTGTAGCATGGGCTCAAGGAACTAAGCCATCAACCGTGGCTTTTCCCAGAACACAAACAGGGGGCTCGATGGAAAATAGAGCAGCTGAGACATGCCTTGGGACCAATTTCTGATGCCAGCACCACACTCAGAGGCTTAGTATGCTTTGAAACTGAGCCAGCCTGTTCCTTTTCTTTTTTCTTTTCCTTTACAAATAAATAAATCTAAATAAATAAATCTAAATCTATTTACTTGGAAGTTTTACAGAGAAAGAGAGGGAGGGATATATCTTCTGTTTGCCGGTGCATTACCCAAATGCATGCGAAGACTGTAGCTGGGCTGATTCAAAGCTGGAAGCCAGGAGTTTCTTCCAAGTCTCCTTTGTGGGTGTGGAGGCCCAAGGACTTGAGTCATTCTGCACTGCTTTCCTAGGTTGTGATCAGGGAGCTGGATCAAAAGTGGAGCAGCCAGGACTAGACATGGTGCCCATATGGGACACCTGTGCTGTGGATGGATTATTTGCTTTGCTACCATATCAACCTCAGTCACAGTTTTCTTCCTTTCTCTCTCTCTCTCTCTCTTTTTCTGAGATTTATTTATTTTTATTGAGAAGTATGCTATAGAGAGAGGAGGAAAGACAGAAAGGAAGATGTTCAGTCTGCTGATTCACTCCCTGAGTGGATGCAACAGGCAGTATTGAGCTGATCTGAAGCCAGGAGCTTCTTCTAGGTCTCCCACATCAGTGCAGGGTAGCAAAGCTTTGGGCTATCCTTGACTGCTTTGCCATGCCACAGGCAGGGAGCTGGATGGGAAGCAGGTCCTTGGAGATTAGAACCAGTGCCCCTGTGTGATCCCAGTGCATGAAAGGAAAGGACTTTAGCTGTCAGGCCACCACACTGGTCACCACCGTTTTCATGAGATATGCTCCAACTCAGTTCCTGATACATTCCCTTGCAGACACAGTCTTCCTTGCAAGCCTTTGCTGGCTTCAGAACGTGCTCTCCAGGATAGTGCTGTTCATCAGAAGTGCACCTGCCATGCCTGGAGAGGAGGGATGACCTCGTCCCAGCACAGGCCTCACCTGGGATAAACAGTCCCAGTGCAGAGTGGAGGCTCTGCAGCCCCTGTACTGTTTGAATTCCCTGCTTTCCCCCCACCCCCGCCAGTGATCAGTGACTGATTCTACATGAACTTTTTTGCCCAAGGGCCCTTTCTGTTCTAATGGAGCAGGTAAGGGAGCCCAGAGTAGCCAAGGAGCTGGCATTCCTGGCTTCTGGACATGAACACTTGGCTCTTCTGTACCTGGTAGGTGATTTTGTGTGATACAGGAATGCGTTCAGTGGAAAAGTTCATAAAATGTGCAGGTAGAGTAGTGTCTCAACCCAGAGCTTTTCTTAGATGGAGCCATTGGGAATCATGTGTGGGTCCTAGCAGGCAAGGTCAGGTGTATGTTGTCACTGGGTTTATTATTAGATCATTATTATTTAACTGAAAATATATTGGACCCTGTGTGGTAGCCTAGTGACTGAAGTCTTCATCTTGCATGTGTCTGGATCCCAAATGGGTGCTAGTTTTTGTCTCAGTTGCTCTAGTTCCCTTCAAACTCCCTGCTGGTTGTCTAGGAAAGCAGTCTAGGATGGTGCAAAGCCTAGGAACCTGCAGCTGTGTGGGAGACCCAGAAGAAGCTCCAGGTTCTTGGCTTTGGATCAGCTCAGCTCCGGGCATTGCAGACACTTGGCTGAGTGAACCAGAAGAGGGAAGATTGTTCTGTCTTCCATCTCTCTGTAAAATGTAGCTTTCTGGGCCCAGTGTGGTAGCCTAGTAGCTAATGTCCTTGCCTTGCACATTCCAGGATCCAAAATTCGTGTCAGTTTTAATCCTGGCAGCCCACCACTTCCCATCCATCTCCCTGCTTGTGGTCTGAGAAAGCAGTCCAGGATGACCCAAAATCCTGGGACACTGCACGTTGTGGGAGACCTGAAAGAAGCTCGTGGTTTCTGGCTTCAGATCAATGTAGCTCTGGCTATTGTTGAAGCTTGGGGAGTGAATGAATGGACAGAAATCTTCTCTGTCTCTGTGTATGTGAGTTTCCAATAAAAAGAAATAAATCCAAAAAATAATGCCTTTCCCATAAGAAGAAATAGATGAGAACAGATTATACACAGAATTTATGTGTTTATTTGAAATCAGAGCTGTGCAGCTGTATATTACATAGGTGCTTACCTATGTATGCATGCATGTGTTTGTTCATGTAGGCATTGCTTAGGTGTTTATGAATGTATTCATGGGCTTCCAAAGGTATAGATGTATCTGTGTGTGTATGCATGTACATACGTGTTGGTGTGTGTCTAGATCAGGACTAGTGAAGGAGGGATGGGGATTGAGTTCCCATATCTCCTGCTTCTCTCCCCTGCCCGCACCCAATGGCTCCCATGGCCAGCAATAGGAAAGACCAAGGCCATGGGTCTGGAACCCCATCATGGTCTCCCCTGTGGGCAGCAGCAGAGCCCTGAGTCCTTGGGCCAAGTGTCGCTGCCTCTGTGGCTGCCAAGTGCCTAGTAGCCAGACAGGAGATGGAACTGGGACAGGGAGGTGGGGTGCTGCAGCCTGGGCATGCTTCTGGGGATGGTGCCTGTGCTGTGCTCTTGGACCCGGATGAGTGCCATGTTGGGCCCAGCACAGTGTCTGGTGGCGAGGCAGGAATAAGCACTGGGTCCCCTGCCTTGGACCTGCGTGGGCTGTGAGGAGCCACACTGGACACTGCAGGCCAAGCCTGGGTAGCAGCAGCATGACCAGGATCAGTGTGGAGCAGGTGAGGCTATGTATGGGGCCAGGGAGGCTCCCAGGTCTTCTGGGTACTTGGCCTGTTGAAGCAGCCCAGGCCTCCCTCCAGCAATCTGAGATCAGGGCCATGCTCAGGGCCTCCCAGATGCGCCTCTGTGTGGGAGGCTTCCAGGGAGCGGCTGGAGGCCTTGATGTGCCTGGGCCTGTGGGAGCCTGAGGTGGGCCTGGCTAAGAGGGCAGACTGGGCAAGGGATGTGGGTGTGTGATGGGGCGCAGGACTAGAGCAGGCATGGGGGACAGGGAGAGGAGGGAGGAAGAAGTGGGGAGAGAGGGAGATGGTGAAGGGAGAGACAAGAGGAGACGGGGTGGGGAAAGGGAACCAGGGCAAGGAATTAGGTATTCCCATATATGTGTGTGTGAATGTAGAGGTGTATATGTATATGTATGTATTATAAAACAATTATTTATGTAATAGTGTATTAATACAGCCATGTATGACATAATATTTGTATTTCTGTATTGTGTTTAGATATGGGTAAGGTTTGAGAGTCTGTGAGGGGGCATGATTATAGAGGTGACATGGGGGACAGGGGGAGGAGAGGTAAGGGTAAAGAGGGTAATTAGGAGGGGAGAGACAAGGGGAGATGAGGGGTGGGGAAAGGGAACCAGGGGAAGGAATGGGGCGGGTATTCGTTGAAATGTATGTGTGTGAATGTAGATGTATATGTGTATGTATATATTATAAAGTATATTTATGCAAATATGTATGTATGTATGAATGTAGGCGTGAATGCGTTTATATAGGTCCGTATTTGTGTATTCTCATGTTTAGATATGGGGACATGTCATGGGTTTTGAGCGGGCACAGGGATAGAGGGGACATGGGGGACAGGAGAGGAGGGAGGAAGAAGGGGGAGAGAGGGAGACTGGGAAGAAGAGACAAGGGGAGACGGGGTGGGGAAAGGGAAGCAAGACAAGGAATGGGGTATTGGTGTATTTGTATGTGTGCTTATGCATATGTACACATGATATACATGTATAAGTAGCTTATAATGGCATATGTGTAATTACATATGTACGTGTTTATGTATGTAGTCATGCATATTTTTACGTAAGTGTATAATTATGTATATACTTAAGTAAGCAGGCGTTTAGGCATGTGAAAGTGGGATAGAGATGAGGAAGGGGAGAGACAAGAGAGGACGGGGGTGGGGCTGCGGACACGCAGGGAACCAGGACAAGGAATGTGGGTATTTGTGCATGTGTATGTGTGAATAGGAGTGTATATATGTATGTGTATGGATATTATAAAGGTATAGATTTTACTCTGTATGAATGTAGGCATTATGGCTTTATTGAATTTTGAATTCACAAGTGGACTCTATTGTCTGAATTCCCAGTGTTGGGAGGTTTTCCCAGTTCCTGGTGTTACTAAGTTTCTGCTTTCATAAAAGTTAGGTAAGGAAGATAGTTTGTGTGATTTTTTTTTTTTTTTTTTTTTTTTTTTTACCTTATAGCCATTTTATGGTATATAGCAGCCGGACCTGTATACAAACTAAAATTGAAATGTCAGTGAGCTAATCATGGGTTGTGGTTAGGACTTGCTTTTTTTTTTTTTAACATACTGGTTACTCAAAACCATGTCAATTCCATAATATTGCAAATTGCCGCTGATGTTCTATTGGGACTCCCAATTGACTGTGATGATACTCTACCAGCTCTAACCTCGGACCAGAAATGGTCTCCCCAAGAAACCGTTCAACCCATCTGGATAATAAGTAGCTGGACTCTATGCTTGGTACACGCCTGCAAGGAAAGAATCTTGATTGAATTTGAACTGTAATACTGCATCAAGGTGGAGGAATCCACCAGGGGGGAGGGGAGGGGGAGGGGGGATTCCCAGAGCCCATGAAACTGTCACATAATGCAAAACAATTAATAAAAAAAGATAAATAGAGAAAATGTTACTGTCTGCTTTTATAAACATCCGCTGAACTTCACAAAACTAGGGCTAAATTCTTTGGATAACCCACATGACTGTTGCAATACTCTTCCATGACCAATTCTTGGCATTGCTCTCAGAAGAAGGTCCTTTTGTGTGAACTAGTAGATTCACGTCTTCACTAAATGGTGGCATTCGATAGCATTGTATCCTCCACTACAGCCGAGCTTATAGCCAGTTCTACATTCACACTTCACCGACAGGAAATACCCTTGGCCTTTTCTGTTGTTCATTTATATGGTCTCTGAGTTTAGTTACAGAGTTATAGTAAAATACAATAGCTTTTTTTTTAATTGTTTATTATTTAACTTCAGTAATTACATTGTATTATGTGACACAGTTACATAGATACTTGGGTTCTCCCCACCCCTCCCCAAACCCTCCCACCATGGTGGATTCCTCCACCTTGTTGCATAACCACAGCTCAAGTTCAGTTGAGATTTCCCCATTGCAAGCGTATACCAAACATAGAGTCCAGCATCTCACTGTCCCGTCAAGTTCAACGGCTTCTTAGGTATACCCTCTCTGGCCCGATGACAGAGCCTGCCTCTTCCAGTTTGTGTGATTTTAAATCACTTCAGTTTATCAGTTTGTTTCATGATCCAGGCAGTGGTCTGTGTTGGTGAATGGTTCTTTTGAACTTGAAATGAGTGTGTGTTCTGCTGTTGTTGAATTAGGTTCAATTACTGGGTGGAAAGGTTGAATTCTTTGGTGTTTCTGCTAAATTAATGACTGTTCATCTTATTGCTGGTTTTTGGGCAAGAAGTATTAAAGACTGCATTGCAGTTATAAATCTATGGATTCCTCCTCTGTTCTCAGTTTTACAACTTTTTTTTTTGTTTTTGTCTTTGATTGGTTGGTTGGTTTTATACCTTTTATGTATGGGAGGTGTTGTGAGGAAAATGTGTATTCAGGGTTTATGGCTTCATGGTGAATTTGCCCTTTGTTGTGTAAAGGTCACTGTTTATTCTAGCAATTTTATTTGCTCTGCAATCTAGTTTTTCAGATATGAATATGGACACTTGATTGTTGTTTCTAAAGATTTTACTTGACATTTCTTTTTTTAATCTGCCTACAGCATTCAATTTGAAGTGACTTTCATGGAGAGCTCTGATGGTAGGATGTGTTGTTTTGCAGTAAAATCTGTGTTTTGCATGGTGTGTTCCAACTGTTGTCATTCATTTTCAGTTCAATCTAATCTGAATAATTTGCTATCTGGCTGTGTAGCAGAAACTCACCTAACACACAGCAGGACACTCATGGTATTATGTATTCAGCAGAGGGACAGATATAGCTCAATTCCCAGTCTCCCATAGAGGTTACACTTCTAGATTTACATCCTAGTTGAGCAGGGAGTCATCAGGTGTGTGCGTCTCTGGTGGGCCTACAGTGCTTGTGGGTTTCCTTTTGTCAGCATTCAGATAGCCAGTGTGTTCTGAGGATGGTTTGCTGACTGAGCACAGGTCAGCCTGGGGCATGTGGGTGGATGGGGATTGCTTAGTTTGCTCAGGGCCCAAAGTTCTTGAGAAAGAGCTCAAAGTGAGGTCTAGCATTGAGGTATTTACTATAGAGGTGAAAGTTGAATTCTGAGTCTTGTGATTCACGTTGCTTAGGGCCAAGAGGTGTTTATGCCTCTAAGTTAATTTAATGAGTCTTTTAAGTCAGGATTGCCAGAAGTTCAGAGACAGGGGGAATGGATGCTAAGGAGGAAAGACTGAGTCGAGTCAGTCTGCGTCAGAGGCATTAGGATTTGGACTCAATTTCAGTTTTGCTTTGTTCTAGTTTTATTTCTCCATTCCACCCTGTCTGCATTGTTTTATGTCAGTTGAACATGTTTTAGTATGCCATATTGCATATGCACTGAGAGTGTGACAGCATCTTCTTGGGATGCTTTTTAGTTGACTTCTGTAGGAAGTATTCCTTAAGTTTATCACAGGCTTGTTAGAATCAAGACTTATCAAATTCTGACAAAATGTACATGTCTTATCTCTTTGCTCAACTTGCTGATGTTATAGTTGTCACACATTGTTAGGATAGGCACTGAAACCCAGTAGGAAAATGTGATAGTAATTTTTATGTTCAGCCCCAACGTGTTCAGCCTCAATATGTCTTTAGGAGGTTGTGTTATATTCCAGGTGCATACGATGTTTTCTTCATTCCTCATATTCTAAGTTTCTTTCTGCTTTTATTATACTTCTCTCCTAGAAGAATGTGTTTTTTGAAAAGATGATTTACTTGGAATTTTTATAGAGAGAGAAAGACACACACAAATGCACACGTATCTGCCATATGCCGAATCTCTTTCCAGTTGGTCACAATGGCCAGGGATTGGCAGGCTGACACTGGGAGCCAGAATCTTCTTCCAGGCGTCTCAGATTTGTGGCATGTGCCCCCACCCCTGCCTGGGTCATCTGCTGCTGCCTTTCAAGGCCCTGGCGGGGAGCTGGATCAGAGGTGAAGCTGCTGCGATGAAACCGCATGTTTAGGAGATCTCATCATCACAGGGCTTCTGTACTCACTGTGTCACAGTGATAACCCTACGTATGAACTTTCCTTGACTTTGTAAAGCAGGTCTGTAGGAAACAAATCCTCTCAGGTTTCCTTATTCTCACAGCAGTTTTCATTTCAGTGGGGTGTGTGTGTGCGTGTGTGTGTGTGTGTGTGTATGTATGCGTATGTGTGCAGATTTCCCCTGCTCTTTTCAGAGCTGTAAGGTAGGAGTTCACTCCCTCTAGTGCAGGATGAGTGAGTACCATCCAAGCAGGAGTGGTTTGGACCATTGTGTCCTGTTTGAGTCAAGGATGCTTGATGCTGATCAGATCTAGCAGTCTGGTTATCCACATCAGGATTTGGGGATTTGTTGAGCATTTTGAATATGTGAGGTTTTGTTTTTGCCAATAGAGGCAGTTTTAGCCGTTAATTCTAAAATGTGTGTTCACGTTTCTGTTCTTTTTCTCTTCTCTCCTGGAACTTTATTAACCTTGTAGTAGCCGCTTTGTGATTGTCCAGCATGTATCTTAGACTTGTAATATTTCCACTATCCTTTTTCCATATTGTTCATATTTTCTATTTTAATTGGTTCATCTTTGAAAGACAGGGTGATCTTCTATCTGTTATTTCACTGCACATGGGGCTGTGTTGGCCAGATCACTGCCAATTTGAAACTGGGAGCCAGTAGTTTCCTCCAGGTGCTTCACATGGGTCTAACAGGGTCTGAGGGACTTGGGCCATGCTCTATCCCTCTCCCAGGTCATAGCAGAATGCTGGATCAGAAGTGGAGCATCTGCATTATAAACCAGTGTCCCTAAGGGATGCCATTTCCAAGGGGACCAAGGATGTGCTTGAGGTACCACTGTGGCAACCCTGGGTTCATGGATTCTTTGCTGTGTACCTCTATTGTGCTATCTACAAAATGTGTGAGGTGTGGATTTTGAATATTAATTTTATTTATGTGGTTATTTTTTCATTTTTGTTTTATATGAAAGGTCCACAGAGGAGGAGAGGTCTAAAATTGTTCCAGTCTGCAGTTGACCGCAATGGTAGGGGCTGAGACAGTCTGAAGCCGAGAAGCAGACGCTATCTCCAGGTCTCCCTTGTGGTTGTTGGGTTCCAAGGATTTGACCGTCCTCTGCTGTACTCTCCAGGAAGTGGATCCAAAGTGGAGCAACTGAGACATGAATAGACACCCATATGTGACACTGGCACCACTGGCAGAGACTTCTCCAAGAGCGGTTGCTTGGCCAACTGCTGTAATCTCCTCTGTGCTACAACTTTGTGGAGCCTTGGATGTCACCCAACTGCTTTGACCTCCATGTGCCAGGTCAGTGTCACCATGGATGCCATGCGGAAGATGACACCCAGGTGCATAGCAAGGCAGCGACTTGTTTGCAGGGGCCCTCACCACAGGCCCGTGTGCTCTTCAGCATCACACAAGGCACTTGTCCAGCCAGCAGCCTCCCCTTCCCAGTGGTGCTCTGTGGAAACCACTAGGTCTCAGTGTGTGCAAGCTGGGCAGCAGCCACCTGCAGGCCCTGGCTGGTGGTTTCCTTGAGTTGATCCTGGGACTCAGGGCTGCAGAAGCTTCGGAAGCTGCAGATGTCCAGGTGCAGAATGGAGACCCTTGTTGGTGAGTGATGGCATCTCTTCTCACTTCCTTTTGTGATTTTGTTCTGCTGGTCTTGCTATGCCTTTGTACTTAGTGTATTACGCCATTCTTCTGCAGCTGATTTGTTGTGTGTGTGAGGTTATGCTGCTGGAGAATGGAGTTAGGGTTTCCCAGAATGGTTGAGATTTTTCTTCCATTCTTAATTTGTTGATTTTTTAAAAATATTGCCGAGGACTTTTTTTCCATTATTGTTATGAAGTTCTTCTGTGTTGTGGTGTGTGTTTTCAATCAAATTTTGGAAAATCTTATTTCACTATTTGAATTTTCCCAGATAGCTTTGTTGTCTGTGGAGGTGATTTCCAGGTTTATAAATTTTTATTGTGTTAAAATGATTTATTACAACGATTGATTTTTTTCCATGTCATCCTTGTATTTCTGGAGTAATTCTGAAATACACACCAGATGTACATATTTTATTGTGCTTCTGTAGTTTGCAATGTGTTGACAATTTGGCAAACATTCACAAGTGATGCTTTCATATAGTAACTTTATAATCCCATTGCTTTTTCTCTGCCTCTTTTTCCTTTGAATGGTTTGTGGACCCCAGTGTTAATGATGTTCTAAATATTTGAAAGTTTTCAGAAATGAAGCTATCTGTTTTTAGACATCTCTTCATGGAGTTTTGGGTTCTTAGTAATTCTGTCTCTTTGTGAGTTACAGGTATGTTTAGATTGTCTTTCACTGGAGTGAGTTTTAGCGAATATGTGTTACTTGGATGCATCTATCCTAAATGCATCTTGCCTAAAATCTTGAAAGATTGAACCATGATGTTATCAGTGTTTACAATTCCCTCCTTTCTTGCTCTGTTTTTAGTTATTTATTGTTGGGTATGCCTGGCAGAAATTTCATTTCTTAGATTCTGATCTATTTTTACAAGTGTTTTCTCATTTTTCCTTGTTTGCTCTTGAGAATAATTTATCAGTTTCACTGATCAATAGTCAACTTTAGACATGAATGAATTGCTGTAGTGATTTTTCTCTTCTCTTTGACATCAGTTTGATGTTTTTCTGTTTCCTCCTTCCACTTGCTTTGCTGTTTGCACTTATGCCATTTCAGGTAAGCATGTAGGTCATTGCTATGGAGCATTGTATCCCTAGACACAGTGGTACAGTTCCTTGTTGCTGTCTTGCATTGAGGGACTTTTAAAGACTAAGGGTCACATAGGCATAAGGAAAGAGGGTCTGAAACAGGATGTAATTTATATGCTTGCAAGCCAGGGCGTCAGTCAATGGACAACTTGTGTTTCTGACTGGCTACTAGTAAACAGCTTCTGCTGAAAAAAAAAAAAAAACAGAACTAAACAAAACAAAAAACACCCGCACCACCATGCTTGATCCATTTTTTTTTTTAAGATTTATTTATTTTGTTACAAAGTCAGATATACAGAGAGGAGGAGAGACAGAGAAGACCTTCTGTCCGATGATTCACTCCCCAAGTGAGCCGCAACGGCCGGTGCTGCGCCAATCCGAAGCCGGGAACCTGGAACCTCTTCCAGGTCTCCCACACAGGTGCAGGGTCCCAAAGCTTTGGGCCGTCCTCGACTGCTTTCCCAGGCCACAAGCAGGGAGCTGGATGGGAAGTGGAGCTACCGGGATTAGAACCGGCGACCATAAGGGATCCCGGAACATTCAAGGCGAGGACTTTAGCCACTAGGCCACGCCGCCGGGCCCGCTTGATCCATTTGTTTAGGGGGTTCCTACACTCATTTGTTTCCTGTTTCTGCTGGGGTCTGTGCAATAGGTGTGAATAATGCAAAGGTGTGAAGAGAACAGTTCCCCTGCTTGGCAGGATCCGGGGGAGCTTCCAGGTGTTTGGTAGGGTCCTGCAGATTTCCCCCTGACCACCTTGACACAGTTTCGCTCCCTTTCGCATGGACACTCAAGCACCCCACTAAGAATTTTGTAATCTATTGAGGCATTGTTTGCTCCTGTGAGATGGCTTTTGCAATCAACATGAGCTTGAGAGTTAATGTCATTGATAATGTCTTGGTGAGTGGGCCTTTAACTGCATACAGGAGTACAATTAAGCTCATGCCATTTCTGGACACCTTATTGTGTGCCTACCCATTGCCATGAAATCTGACCCAGACATTTACCATGCTTTCTGGAGGATGGCTTGGTAAGAATTTTGCAAACTAGTGGAAGTAGTAAGAGTATGAGCTGAAACTGGTATGACAAAAAATATAGCTACTGTGACCATAAAGGCTATCCTGTTACTGTGATCCTAAGTGCTTAGCTTGCAGGCCTAATGGCCAACTAATGTCAATGACTCCAGTCCCCATAAACCAAGGCCTCAGACCTTTTAACCCATACATAATTCAAGGTAGGGGTCTGGTTGTCACAAGCGGCGACAAGATAAAACCCAGACTTGAGGAGAGCAAGTGGAGACTGGCAAGCTGAGATAAACAAGGAATGTGTAATCCTCCCTCATTCATCTCTCAAGAAGTTGTAAATTGTGCCCCCTCCTGAAGCTATGTCAAACTGCCCCTAAAAGAAAACTTTGTACTGCTTCTGTATAAATAAAGTGGACAGCTTTCTCACCGGGTCCACAATGATCTTGGAATTGTAGTGGTCCCTGTCTCTTCTTTCTACGCCTATTTCACACACTCTTCTCCAGCTTCGAACTCAGCTGGAGCTGGACTCCGGCATGTTTCAACTCTTCAATATTTTGCCCTGAGTTCTTGAAATCTTTCTCAGAAGATTTCAGCTGGTTATGGTTTCATTTTTTTCCTGTGATTTATTACTATTGTTGTTGTTTTGTAGTGTGCGTGCATAGGCTTTGGGGTATCATTTCCCCATTTCCTTATTGATTTCCCCATGTTATTGCAGTAGTTAGTCCATCACAAAGAGTCTCATGACCATCATTATGACACTTAACTGTAACCTCACATCACAGGTGTGGACAATGGCAGAGAGTCCAGTGTCTTATTGTCAAGACATATTTCTAAGTTTTGCTCTGAGTTCATCTTTGGTTTGGAAGTAGAGATGCATACTGCATCACATCTTCACAGCTGGTTAGGATAGTTTCTATTACACAGTTACCATACTTCCCTTTAAATGAAAAGCTGTAAAACAAAATCGCCAATAGGAACAGTAATCAAAAACTTAGAATGACATCAAGTTAAATAACATGTGACTGAATGGCCAATATGTCACTGAAGAAATGGAAAAGAAAATCAAAAACCTTCCTGAGGAAGGTGATAGTCCTCTATGACCTATGTGTCACTGAAGAAGTTAGAAGTAGAAAAAAAAAACATTTTTGAGGAAATGAAATTAAAAACACAATTGTCAGATCCCATGAGGTGTAGCCATGTGAATGGGCCATGCTGGGGCTGGACAAGCTAGGCCCAGGCAGCATTGTTCTTCCCAACAGTACATCAGTGGTCAGGTGCATGCTGAGGTGACATTTCCAGGTGAATATACCATAGGACAGGCTTGCCTGCTGGGACCCGGATGGTTCCTGGAACACGCAGGTCCTTGGTCCAGGCTGGATCAGGCAGCCCCACAGAAACCCTAGTGGGAGTGAATGGCTCTGCTGGCATGGAGAGCCCAGGCTAGGGCCTGGGCTTGGGCCAGCTTGGTGCAGTCTGGCAGACCTGAGGCTGGGGCCAAGGGGCCATGTTGGGGCTGGAGAGGCAGTATCCATGCACTGATATCCATAGACAGTTCTTCAGAGCTTGTTGCAGGTGGCTAATGTGGATGTGAGAGATGGCACCAGGGCTAGGATCAGGATATAGGGAGAATGGGAGCCCCAAAACCCCATGTGCCCAGGAAAGCTTAACATGGGCAGTGGCCTCCATGCTCCAGGGGGAAGGGGGAGGCCTACAGGCGACAGGAAGCTGAAAATGGCGACTTAAAGGTTCCCTTGAAGAGTGTTTCTAAATGGTAACAGGGTTATTTTACCCATGATGTATAGCAGGTCCAGCATGTAACACTGCAGGAGGCCTGTGGGAATTGGTGGGCCGTCTCTGCTGACCTTCCCTGGTATTGTTCCATGCCCCAGGTCTTGGTACCATCAGTAGCAGCATTCAGTACACACAGCACCATCTTCGGTGAAGGGGAACAGATATCTATGACTGATGTGGTATTTTCTTGCCTTTGCTGCCATGTCTACAGGAATTCTCCCAGTGGACCATCCCTGGGACACATGAAATCAAGAGACGGGTGGAAGCGCTGATCTGGGAAGCCAAAGCCACAGCCTGTGGCCTGCATGATGTCTACATTGTCTTCCATGTTTTGTCTAGCACCTAGTTCATCAAAAATGTGAGTTGTTTGGTTATATTACCTGGACTAGTCATTCCTTGAAGAGCCAGAGAAAACGGGATGTGATGTGATGTGTTCTTAGGCTCCTCTTGAAGTTTTGTTTGTTTTGTTTTAGTTTTAGTTTTTGATTGATGCCAGAATTTGTTTTATTACATCACATTTATTCTCTTTTTTAAAATTTTATTTTGAATTTTAAATTTTATGGTTCAACGTCCCCCACTAAAATTCCCACCACACCTACCAGTGATTTTCCCTATATTGTTACAATACCATAGTCCTCCATAAGAAGCTATAATTGCATCACTCTGTTATCTAAGTGGGCCTCAACATTGCTGGTACAGACAATGTCAGATAGTCCATCATCCCATTGTCTAGATATATTAAATGTTTTAGTTGGAAGTCCGTTTTTGGTATGGAAGTAAGGATGCATGTTGCATTGTGTCTTCACATCTGGATATGATAGTCTCTCTACTCCATCACTATACATTCCAATTTACACGATGGTTTCCTTATATTAGAGAGAACATATGCTATTTGTTTTGGGGGATTGACTTATTTCACTGAGCAAAATGGTCGCTAGTTAGGACCATCTAGTTGTAAATGGTATAATGTCATTCTTTTTAAGGGCTGAATAATATTCCACAGAGTAGGTGTATCATGATTTCTTTAATCACTCCTCTTTGGATGGGCTTCCGGATTGTTTCCATGTGTTAGCTATTGTACATTGTGCTGCTGTGAGTATGGGGTTACAGATCCCCCTCTCATACAGTTTTCATTTCTTTTGGGTATATCCTTGGGTGCGGGATAGCTGGGTCATATGGGAGCTTTGTTTGCAGTTCTCCAAGCACTCGCCATCCTGATTTCCATAGTGGTTGTACTCTATCAGCAGTGAAGGAGGGTGCCTCTCTCTCCACATCCACACCAGCATGTGGTGTTAGTAGAGTTCTGAATGTAAGCCAGTCTAACTGAAAGTTAGGTGATACCTCAGTGTGGTTTTCATTTGTATCTCCCTGGCAGCTAGGTGGCCTAGCATCTTTTCATATGTCTGTTAGCCCTCTGAATCTGTTCTTTTGAAAAATGTCTGTTCATTTCCTATGCCCTTGTAACACTGGCTTGATTGTGTCCCATAATTTTGATATGTTGTGTTGATGCCTTCATTTGTTTCAAGCAATTTTTATGTTTCCCATTGATTTCCTCTCTAGACCATTGCTCATTTAGCAACATATTATTCAGTTTTCATGTGTTTGCAAGCCTTCTTGGGTGTTTGGTTTCTTGGGGTTTTTTTTTTTTTTTTTTTTTTTTTTTGTAATTTACTGAGGCTTGTTGTGTGACCTATAACATGGGCAGTTCTGGAGAAGGTTTCATGTACTGATGAAAAAAAGTGTATTCTCTGTCTATAGGATGAAAGATCAGTAGATATCAGCTGTGTACATTTGCTCTAGTATCTGAGTGAGTTGTATTGTTTCTACTGAGTTTCTGATTTTTCCAACTATTGATATTAATGGGGTATTAAGGTCTCCCACTGTGATTGTATTGGAGTCTGTTTCTCCCTTTAAATCCATTTGTTTGTTTCATATAGCTAGATGCTTTGACATCTGGCACCTATACATTTATTATGGTGATCTCTTGCTGAATGGATTCTTGGATTATTATATGGTGTCCTTTTTCATTTCTTTTAATGTTGTTCAATCAATGTCTGTATTATCTGAAATAAGAATGGCAACCTCCGCATGTTTTTCCTAACCATCTGCTGGAATATCTTTTCCCATGCTTTCATTTTCAGTTTCCTCTGATCTTTGTTGATGAGATGTGTCTCATTTAAGCAGCAGATATGTGGGTTTTGTTTTTTGATCCAGTCCTTTAATCTGTGGCATTTGATTGATACTTTTAAGCCTTTACACCCAAGAATAATATGGATAGGTGGCAATTTGGTTTTGTCACCTTAGCAATGGGTTGTTTTTTGATGGAGTCTTCTGTTAGCCTTTTACTGAGATGTTCTCTACATTTACCATGGATTTGGTAATTGCTGTGCCTTTTTTCTTTCATAAGAACATCTTTTGAGTATTTGTAGGGCAGGCTTGGAAGAGGTGAATTGTTGGAGTTTTTCTTTATTGTGGAAAAAATTTTATTTCATTTTCAAATGCAAAGGAGAGCTTATTGGATATGTTATTGGCTAAATAATTTCCTTTTTAGAGTCTGGCCTGTAGCGTTTCCTCTGAGAGCTCAGCTTTGAGTTTCCTTTGCATTCCTCTGTAGGTCACTTGATTTTTTTCACATGCACATTTAAGGATTTTTTTTTTTAATTCAGATGAAGAAAGCTTAATCATCATGTGTCATGGTAAAGTTGGCTTTTGATCAACTCTGTTGGGATTTCTGTGACTCTTCTGCGTATTACTTTCGAATTATTTCTCCAGATTAGGGAACTTTTCATTTATCATTTCATTGAAAGCACCTTTAATCCCAGCTTCTCTTTCTGTGCCTTCTGCAACTCTCACGATTGTTATGTTAGCCTTTTAATTATGTCTTTTGATTCTTGAATGCTTTGTATACCTAGCTCTGCTTCCAGCTTTTTCTTCCAATTCTGAGATTCTTTCTTATTCATTCTATTTTGAAACTCTCCACTGTACTTTCAATTTGCTCTAATGTATTCTTAACTTCTGATATGTCAGCTTTCATTTGATTCACTTCCTGTGTAACGTATTCCTTAAATTGCTTGAATTCCTATATTATGTGCTTCTCTTTGTTGGTCAGAAGCTATATAATGGGTTGTCTGAACTCTGTGTCCCCATTTTTTCAGTATCTTCCTCAGTTAACTCTGATGGTGGTAAAGGCTTTTGTTTCTTTACCTGGGAGTTTGGTAACATTGAATGTGCCTCTGTCTCTTCTTCTAACTTTAGACATTGCTATTGTCATTGGCGTATTCTTCTCCTGAATGCAGATTTCTAAGATGCATTACCTTTAGGTCTACAAGTTGATTTTAATGTTCAATCAGTGCCCTGGATTAGGGCGATGCCAACTGCCCCAAACAGCTGGTTTGTCAGTGGCTCTGGCCTTGTCTACAAGTGCTGGCTGTTAATCTAAGTGCCACCTGGAGTTACCCTGTACAGAGTCTGTAGAGTGCCACCATGGAACTGTTTTTTCTGAGAAGCCTCTGCAGTGCTCTAAGCTGGAAGTGGTTTTGTTCCCAGCTTAGCCCTTGCACAGTTCAGCTGTATTCCCATTAGTCTAACAGTGCCTGGTCCCGTGAAAATGGCTTCTGAGCTCTACTGATGTAGCTCATTTGCAGTTTAGCACTCCTCCTGATCCCTGAGCTCTTGCCTCTCTGTGCAAAATGGCACCTGGCATGGCACTGACTCAGATCCAGGGCTTTCCACCATCAGATCCGGGGACCACTCAGACTCTCCAGAATGCAAGGCTGGCACGTCTTTCCCCATGGGCTCAGCTCAGTACGATTGATTAGAATCAAGCGCAATCTGGACATTTCCCTGAACACTGCCCAACACACAAGATTGCACCTGGTGGGGCACTGCTGGAGAAGTGGGGCTGTTGGCTTTCAGATTCAGGGACCACACAGACCCCTACAAGGCACAGAGCTGGTGCTGCCCTCCCCACAGGATCAGCTCAATGCAGTCAGCCAGAAATGTGTCCACTCTGGTGTCTGATCTCTGTTGTGAGCTCTGTCTTGCCACTGCTCTGCCCTGTGGAGTCCACTGTTCCTTTGTTCTTTCTCTGCTCATTGCTGGGCCAAGGTATTCAGCAGGATTCACCAGTTTCAGTCTGCCTTTGCCTCCTGAGTTCCCTGTGTGAACTCAAGCTCCCTCCTAGCTGGTGCAGGAGCCGATCTGTGGCTGTCACTGGATCCCTGGTTGTCACTGAAGTCCAGATAGCCACTCACCAGCCACTGGTGGGTTTTCTGTTCACTGCAACACCACTCTGCCATCGCCACCTCTTCCCTGTCTGCAAAGGGGGTTTCCAGGTACCTATTTTAGATTTTTAGTTTTCATTAATCAATTCCATATGCTGAAGGATTTTTCTTCTTACCCTCCTCATTTCATCGTTCCCCCATGGTTTCTCCAACATATTACAACAGTGTAGTCCTTGATGACAGTCACAAGTCCATCATTCTGCTGTTTTTGTGTATGACAGTGGTAGAAAGTCCTGCTTCATAGTGTCAGAACACATATAACAGTTTCATTGGGAATCCATTTTTTATTTGATACTAGAGATACATACTGTAATATATCTTCACTTCCCTGTATGTTAGCCTCTGTTATAAAGCTTATCTAGGTGAATCAAGATGGTGGAATAGGGTAAGGACACGTTTATACAGATGGAAAAACATTTAATCAGAATGAAGCAGAGAGGACATATTTCAGGAAATAGGAAAGGACAGAACAACAGCAGAGGGGTACCTGGAGACTGAGAGACACAGGAAAGCAGCAGACGCAACGGTGTGGTGTTGCAGAGACTGATACTCCAGCACAGCAATCTGAACTCGACCAGCAGCCAAAACTCCACCAGCAACCAGGTGGGAAAGGACTTACACTGGGAGATTGGGTGGTGAACCCAGAGAAAGAACTGTCTGTTCTGCTGGTCCGTTTGATTTGACCAGGAACAGAGACAGAGCAGCAGATCTCAGATGGGCAGTGCGAGAACAGAGTGGATTTCACAGCCCAGTCAGCCTGCTAGAGCTGAATTGGGCACCATTTTGTGTAAGGAGAAAAGTGAAAGGGAAAGGACGGAGCATGTGCTGAGCTGGGAGTGAACTCATTTCTGTCTCAGTGAACTGCAACAATGTGGCGTTCTACAGGTTCCACCCAGGGCAGGTCTGGTATAGCCCTCGGATCTGACTGCCAGCAAATCAAGAACCTTAGTGGTTGTACATCAGGTGCCATTTTGGGCACTGTGGCAATAGCTTTGGGACTGCAGGGGACAGTAGTGAACTGTGCATGTGCTGATCTCTCAAGAACTTGCTGACATCAGTGGATTGCGTCAGTCCCGCAGGAAAATAATACCGACTGTGACATTATACTGGCCAAAAGAGGTCCGTGTGGCACCCAGACCTAAAGTCCAACAGGTTCTGGCAAGATCAGCGCCACCAACAACCTAATTATATAGGATACCTGGTGTCTCTCTAACCCTGGGACCTGCTCCAACAGGAAGTGGGAGAAAGGTTGCAGAGAAAACGATGCAGCTTCAGCACGGTATTACAGGAGGTGGAGAGTGGTGAGCCAAGAGCTGGGGCTGTGGAGACCACGGTGGAAATCCAGCGTAGGAACACAGACCTGGAACTCACTGGAGGTTGTGGCACAAGTGGCTGCAAGCAAAAAGTTGTGTACCAACCGCAGTAAGTAAAATCGCATTGTATACCTGTGGGTGACAGAGCTTAGAAACCTACCTGAAGGAGAAGACTCTGCTAACCAGAAGTATAATAATCAAGAACAAAAGAAGAGACAAAGGCACAATGAATATTACTGAAAACTCCCCCTCAAAGGATCAAAACCCATTGCCAACCTCAGAGTTCACTGTGGAAGAAATCGAGAAAATGGGGCACACAGAATCCATAAGACTAATTTAAAAGATTCTGATCAACAATGAGAAGCTCATGCAAGAGTTCAAAGAATTTAAGGAAGCAATAAAACAAATCAAGTCTGGTATATCAGAAATTAAGAACACAGTAGAGCAAATTAAGAGTACAGTGGAGAGTCTCCAAAACAGAATGAAGCAAGCAGAAGAAAGAATATCAGAATTGGAAGGTATTTCCTGTCATCATGGGGAAGCAAACAAAAAGCTGGAGGCAGAGCTGGATCAGGCCAAAAAAAGTATTCAAGAATTGAAAGACACTATTAAGATTCCAAATATAAGAGTTATGGGAGTCCCAGAAGGTGCAGAAAGAGAAGCTGAGTTTTCAAATGTATTTAATGAGGTAATAAAGGAAAATTTCCCTAATCTAGAGGAAGAATTGGGAAACAAGTTCCAGGAGGAGCACAGAACTCCCAACAGGCTTGATCAAAAACGATCTTCACCACGACATATGATAATCAAGCTCTCTTCAATTGAACATAAGGAAAAGATCCTTAAATGTGCACGTGAAAAAAATCAATTGACATATAAAGGAATGCCAGTTAAGCTCACAGGAGACCTCTCACAGAAAACTCTACAGGCAAGAAGAGAATGGAGTGACATATTCCAGATGCTAAAAGCAAAAAAATGTCAGCCCAGGATAATATATCCAGCAAAGCTTTCTTTTGTCTTGGAAAATGAAATAAAATTCTTCTACAGTAAAGAAAAGCTAAAAGAATTTGCCTCTTCTGAACCTGCCCCTACAAATGATACTTCAAGATGTTCTCTTGACAGAGAAGAGGAATAGCACCTACCAAAACCAAAGGCAAACGGGAAGAACATCCCAGTAAAATGACAACAGAAGACTAAACCAATGAACAACCCATTCCTAAAATGACAAGACCAACGTACCAACCATGTATATTAAACTCTGAATGTAAATGGTTTAAGCTCAATCAAACATCATAGATTACAAGACTGGATTAAAAAACAAAACCCATCTGTTTATTGTCTGGAGGAGACACACTTCAACAAATTTCAGCGGAAACTATATCACATGGGTTTTGTTGCTTTCTGTTTGTTTCATCTCTTCAAAACACTTTCTTCTGATTAAATCATTCAGTGACTAGTAAATCATTCAGTGGCATCATTTTATTCAAGAAGGTTCTTGATTTTTTATTTCTTCAGCTACACATTAGTCATTTAATAACATGTTATTTAACTTCTTGGTGTTGTTAATTTCTTTTTCTCCCAGATGTTGATTTTGTTTTGTGGCTCTTCATTTAAGGGGATGTATAGTAGCTGTGTAATGGAGACTGTCATATCTAGTAACATGGCATTTAACTTCATGGCATTGTAAATTTCTATTTTTCTTTTCATTGTTGATTTTGTATCACGACTTTCCATTTAAGGGGATGTACAGTAGTTGTGTAATGGAGACTGTCATATCTAGTAACATGTCATTTAACTTCATGGCATTGTAAATTTCTTCTTTTCTTTCTGTTGTTGATTTCAAATCATGACTTTTCATTTAAGGGGATGTACAGTAGCTGTGAAATGGAGTTATTTCAGATGTGAGGATGTAGTGTGGTATGCATTTCTGCTTCCAAAGATGAACTTACAATGAAACTGTTTACTATATCTTGATAATAGGCTTCTGGACTCTCTGCCATTGTCCAGGCCCCCAATGATGGACATATGACTGAGAATGAAGAACTATATGTTGGTAATGATATAGAGAAACTAGATGGGAGGGAGGGAACTGGGGAGTGGATAAGGGAATATGAAACTATATTATAAAATAATAATAAATGTATTTTAAAAAGTTAAAAATAAAGCTTATCTATGAGAATATATGTATATACTTGTTTATCTATATATCTATTAGTTTTGTGTTTTGCATGCAGAGGAACATATGGTACTAGGTGAAACCACAATGCTGTTTTTTTTTTTTTTTCTATTTCCCCAATAGCTAGGAAGCCTGAGTATTTTTCGTCTGTCTGTTAGCCATCTGAATTTGTTCTTTGGAAACTGCCTATTTTCTTGGCTTATTTATTAAAAAGGTTGTCTATTTTGTTGTTGTTTCTGAAGCTCTTTGTTAATCTTGGATGTTAATCCCCTATCTGTTGTGTATTACACAACAGTTTTGTTTTCTCACTCTGTAGGTTGCATCTTCATTTTGTTGATGATTTCCTTTGCTGTAACTGCCTGTGCGTTTGATGACTTTTCTTGTCTTAACCTACACCGACATCTTGTAAAGTGCTTTCTTTGTTGTCCTCTGATAGTTTGATTTAGGTCCTTGATCCTGTTAGAGCTGATTTCTGTATAAGGTGAAAGGTGTGGGGTCCTTGCTTCTTCCTTCTACAAGGATATCCAGTTGTCCCAAAAGCAATTGTTGAGGAGACCAGCTTTTTCCTTGTTATTTTCTGTCCACGTGTCAAAAATTATTTGGTTCTACATGTGTGAACTAACTTCTAGGGTTGCTATTCCATTGATCTTCTCTACTTTTGTAACCGTTATGTATTCGTTTTTAAAGTTCTGTGAGTATTTGATTCCAAATTTTGTTTCTTCTTGTCAAGTTTACATTGTTGATCAGGGTGGTAAGGATAGAAGATTAGGGGAAAGTGGATGTGATTATTGTTTGCATTTTTCCCATTTCTGCTTTCTTTATCTGGGGGAAGAGGGGAGGCAAGGGGAGAAGCCATACCTAGCCTCAGTCGCCCTTGTACCCAGTGATGAGAAGCAGCCGTCTGGTATCAACACAGGGTCCCGATGTGGCACATACTCTGAGAGTTCTTCCAAAGTGAAGTTGATAGTTTTGAAGTGCTGTCAGTCACGTCAATCCAAGAATGAGGGAACCCTTCCAATGTCCATTGCCTGACATAGTCAACCTTAGAGTCTCCTTTTGCCCCAGTTTTTGCAGTCATCATATAGCTAGGGTAGAGGTCCAGTTTGCTCTGTTCTTCTGCCATGGCATCAGGTGTCCTCTGTAGGATCCAGTGGACTGCCATATCCTCCATGTGTGTCCAGGCCATCCATCCTCTACTCTATCTCCCCCTGTGCGGAGATCAAGCCTTCGCAGGCAGGCCCAAGGCCTGAGGCCTGGCAACTCAGGCCCCACCCGACTCCCTGCCCCTGCTGCTCACGCACCCATCACACACAGCCTAAGTGGGCCCAAGGTGGTGGGCCAGGTGACTCAGTAACTGCTGGACTCCCGTCTCTAAAGCCTCCCAGTCCCATGGTCCCCTACACTGAAAGGCCCAAGGAGCTGGATCAGATGACCTGGGCCCCACCTGACACCCTGGTCCTGGTGCTCATGAACCCCATATCCAGTACGCTCACATTGGCATGGCTTGCCTCACCCCAGCATCCACCATGGGTACAACAACCTGGCTCTGTGCAACCTGCTCTGGTTGGTGAATTCTGCAGCAGAGCCCAGTCCAAATAGCCCCTAGTCCTGATCCTAATGTGGACTGGTTGGTGTTGTGGTCCCAGCTAGCTTGTCCTGCACCACATTCTGATTGTCTTATTATGAAGTAACCCAGCCTGGCCCACTCCCAGACCAGACCCACATGTATGTCGATATGTACTGTAACCTGGAAGGAACTGGGAGGTCTCTTGCCATGGTTTTTGCACTCACCTGCAAGCCTTGCGTTCTGACAAAGTAGTTCTATGACCTCCTCTATCAGGGCTTCTCTTAGTGGCAGATCTTGTGCACACTGGTGGATCTTTGGCCCAAGTTGACTTTCTCTACTTGTCCTGGCAGGAACAGTGTCATTGCCTAACTGGCCAGACCCCTCCTGGTTCTTACTGTTGGCTGTTAGAACCCAGCCCTGCCTGATGACTCCCAGACACAGCTCTCATGTGATTCAGTGTAAACTGAGGCCTAGGCCACCGCATTGTACAGACACCCTGGCTCTCACAGTTAACAATGGGTGCTAGAATCCATTCCAGACTGCCACTCTTAAGACCCAGTCCACATCCATGCCAAGGGAGACTGCAACCATATCCAGCCCAGCCTACTGTCCCTGTTCTGGCTCTTATGCTCACTGGTAGGAACCCCAACCCAGCTGGGCCATCCCATTAGCTACTCAACCAGGCCTATTCCCAGGCATAGATCTTGCACATGCCAGTTGAGATTGCAATTGCACAACTATGAGTTCACATACCCCCCCAACATATTCTGCCCCAGACCTGATTCTCTCATGTGTTGGTTTGTATCATGGTACAGCCTAACATTGCCGGCTCACTGCTCTGACTCACTGGGGAGTACTATAATCTATCCCTGCTAGGTAGTCCCCCAGCCCTAGCTTAAATGTATGCCAGTGAATGGAGTTCCGTTGTGGTTACTGTTAACTACCTCAGCAAAGGTCTCCCACATGTGTTGGTGCATTAGTCTGAGCCCTAATAGTCTTTCCTGTTCTCCTTTTTGCACCCTTGCTTACCTTGAAGCACAGTGGCCTTATCAATGGAAGTCCCTCAGTTGTCACTCTTCACCTATCCATAAACCCTCAGGTCCTTGGTTGGCCTCACTTGTGCCATAACCCAGATCCTCCCCCCCCCCCCCACCGTAACCCATGTAAACCCACAGACCTAAGTCCTCAGAGTGTGCTGCCAGGTGGCCCGAGAACTTGACCCAGAGCCATTGGCACATGACTTCACCATTCTGAGTCACACCTGCCATTGCCAGTGCACAAAGGTGAAAGGACCTCGTGTAGTCCCAGAGGCAAATCTGAAGTCACCTGCTGCCGCTGCTGGGCACATGGGGTCAAGGTGACCTTGTAGGCCCTATCTGGAGTCCCCTCTGTTTTTATACTGATAAGTGAGAGGTAATTGCTGCCTGGTTCCAGTTCATGCTGCCATGTACTACAGCCTTGCCCACCCACCCAGCCCCAAGTCAAACACTAATGTGAAATCGTTGGTCTTGTGGCCTGACCTGCATCTTGTCCTGGTTCTCAGTCCTAACAATGGGTGCTGCAGATGTGCCCAGCCTGGCCCACACCTAGAACTGACCCACATGTATGCTAGTGAGTACTGTAACCTGGCCTGGTCTGTGCTGCACTCTGCCTTTTGTTGTTGTTGTTTTTGTCATTTTGTTTGTTTGTTTTATGGCATAGTTTAATAGGCCCTGGGGTTTCCCTTCCCCCCCCAAGTTCCTTCCCTCCCCACTGATTTCCCCTCCAGTTTTACAATGGGTAACTTTTGTGAGCTTTCACAAGTCCATCCAGCTGCCACTGAGGTGTCTTTCAACAATGTAGCCATGGCTAATGTTAGAGAGTCCAACATCTAACCCATCTAACCATCAGGAAAATGAAACTGCAATAAAGGCTACAACATCATTACTTATGAGAAGTAACAATAAGAGTGATAAAAGAAACCTTAATAATCTCAGGTGATTTTAAGCAATCAGTTTCTTAGGAATGATTGGTTAAAGGATTGCATCACAATATCATCTTTAAAAAGGTACAAATACCCAGGAAGAGCAAAAAGCTAAAATTTACAGGAAAATTACTTAGATCTGACATCATATTACTTTAAGTTAAAAACAGGAAAGAGCCATCCCCTGGGATGATGTGCTAAACTTCCCATAGTTATGTTAGCATTGAGCCTCATCAGGGCAGAATCTCTTACAATTAGATACATGTCACCCTGCATTCTTTTGTAGAAATGCATGCCGTTGATTTTCCTTCCTGGTTTTCTGGTCTCTGTTACATCCTTCGATTGTGGGACTACATGTGTTTATTTGTTCTCCTCTGTGATGTTGTTGTTTTGTAATGGGTGTTATATTAGAACAAACATATGATATCTGTCCTTTGGGGACTGGCTTATTTGCTTTAGCATAGTTTGCTCCATTTGGCCACATACATTTATATTCTTTTTTTTTTTTTTTTTTTTAGTAGCTGAGTAGGATTTCACAGAGTAGATGAAACACAGTTTCTTTATCCACTGCTAACATGCATTTATCCAGTGTTAATGGGCATTTAGGTTACTTCCATGTTTTTGTGATTATTGATTGTGCTGCAGTGAACATAGGGGTGCATGTTACCTTCTCATATTTTTTGGATGTATTCCTAGAAGTGAGATTGCTGGGTCATAAGGTAGGTGAATGTTCAATTGCCTGAGTATTCTCCATACTGGGTGCCATAGTGGTTGCACCGGTCTGCAATCCCACAGCTGTGGAGTAGGATTCCTTTTTCCCCACATGCTTGCCAGCAGGTGTTGTTGGTAATTTTCTGTATGTGGCCATTCTCACTAGAGTTAAGTGGAATCTCAGTATTGTTTTTATTTGAATCTCCCTTATTTCTAGGAAGCTTGAGCATTTTTTCATATGCCTGTTAGCCATTTGGATTTGTTCCTCTGAAAAGTGCCCATTTCTTGACTAGTTTGTTTTGTTGTTATGGTTGTTCTTGAGTTCTTTGGATATTCTATATATTAACCCCTTATCTTCTGTGTAGCATGTGGAGATTTTCTCCCATTCTGTTGGTTGCCCTTCTACTTTGTTAATTGTTTCCTTTGCTGTGCAGAAACTTCTTAGCTTAATGTAGTCCCTATTTGTATATTTTGGTCTTAACTTCCTTTGCTTTTGATGATTTTGCTAGGAAGTCTGTGCCTGTACCTGTATTTTATAGAGTCTTTCCAGCATATCTTCCAAATTTTTATGGAATCAGGGTCTAGGTTTAGATCTTTTATCCATTTAGATTTGATCTTTTTGTATGGTTAAAGGTGTGAGTCTTGTTTCTAACTTCTGCAGGTTGCTCTCCAATTGTTCCAACAGCATTTATTGAAATGACCTTCCTTTTTTCCCGGATCGTTTTGTTTTCTTGTTGAAGATTAGATACTTGTGCATGTGTGGGTTCCCTTCTGGTGTTTCTGTTCTTCTCCATTAGTCTTCCTCTCTATTTCTGTACCAATACCAGTCTGTTTTGATAACTACTGCCCTATAATATGTCTGAAGGTCTGGAATTATTCCTCCAGTTAGGTTGTTATTCTTCAGAATGGTTCTGGATATTCATGGACTGTTGTGTTTCCAGATGAACCTTTGTGTCAGTTTTTGCAGCTCTGTGAAGAATGTTCTTGGTGTTTTGTTTGGAATTGCATTGAATATATATCTTGCTTTTGGTAATATGGACATTGTTATGATGTTGACTCTGCCCATCCAGGAACATGGTGTATTTCTCCACTTTTTATAGTCTTCTATTTTTTTTTCAATGTTTTGCAATTTCCTCATAGAAGTATGCTGTGGAATGTTACTTTTATGTCTATCTCCTTCGGAGTTTTTAGTATGAAGTGTGTTGAATTTTATTGAATGATTTCTCTGCATCCATTGAGATTATCATGTGATTTTTCTTTAGTTTCCTGATGTGATGCATAACATTTATAGATTTGTGAATGTTTACCCATCCCTGCATGGCAGGGGTAAATCCCACCTGATCTGGGAGAATGATCTGTCTGATGTATTTTTGTATTCTGTTGGCTAGTATTTTGTTGAAGATCTTTGTGTCAATATTCATCAAGGCTATCAGTCTATAGTTTTCTTTCTCTGTTGTGTGTCTATTTGGTTTTGTTATAAACATAATGTTTGTCTCATACAAGGAATTTGTAAGAATTGCTGCCCCTTCTATGGTTTTAAAAAGCTTATGGATAATTGAGGTCAGTTCTACCTGGAATGCTTTTTAGAATTTAGCAGTGAAACCATCTGGGCCCAGACTTTTCATTGTTGGAAGGGCTTTAATTCCTGATTTGATTTCTGCCTCCGTTATAGGTTTGTTTAGGTTTTCTGTTGCCCCATAACTATGTTTTAGTAGATTGAGAATCCAGGAATCTCTCCAAGTCTTCTGATTTGTGGGCATATATGTGTTTTTACCAGTTTCTAATTACTCTCTGTATGGCTGAGGTATCTGTTATGTTCCCTTTTCCATCTTTGATACTCTTAATTCTTGTTCCCACCCCCCCTTGTTTTTGTCAGTTAGGTCAATGGAGTGTCTGTTTTGTTTATGTTCTCAAAGAACCAACTTTTTGATTCATTGATTTTGTTTATTGTTCTTTTGATCTCTATTTGGTTTGTTTCTTATTTTGATTGTTTCTTTTTTGTAATAATGATTATTTATTATATTATTAGTTATTATCTCTTTTTAAAATTCATTTATTAATTATATATTGTATTATGTGACACAGTTTTATAGGTACTGGGATTTCCCCCACCCACTCCCCAAACCTCTCCTCATTGATTGTTTCTTATTTTCTCTTGTTTTGGGGAATACTTTGCTGTTGAATTTCTAATTCCTTCAGAGGTGTACTTAACTCTTTTACCTGGTATCTTTCTTGGATCTTGATGTGAGTGCCAACTGCAATAAATTTGCCCCTTATCACTGCCTTGGTGGTATCCTACATGTTTTGGTATGTTGTGTTTGAGTTTTCATTGATTTCAAGAAATTTGTTTTATTTCTTCTTTAATTTCTGCTCTAATCTATTATTCTAACCCATTTCTTATGCCAACAGTGCCATATCACATGTAAAAAGCAAAAAGTTGGAGTCAATTATTTTTCATCTCTAATTCATGTATTTGATTTGATTTTTTTTTTTTTTTTAGTTTTGATTTTTTTCCCAGTTGATTAGGGTGAAAAGGGTTGAGGAATACAGGCAGATGGGTGTGACCATTATTTCCACATTATCTTTTTTTCCTTCCTGTATCTGCAGGAAGGGCAGTGGATAAGGGAAGAAGCCACACCCAGCCTCCCAAATGCCTCTGTATCCTGGGATGGAAGACAGCCACCCAACACCATCCCGGAGTCCCTGATGGTCCTGCTCAAGAGGTTTTGATAGTTCAACAGTTCTGGATTACTACTAATCTCACCTCCCCAAGCACGATGAACTCTCTCCAGAATCCACTGGTTAACATAGTCCACCTCACAGACTCCATTTGACCAGAGATATTCACTGCCAATGCTTGGCTGGGATAGTTGAGCAATTTGTTCTGTCCTCTGTCCTGTTACGATACCAGGTGTTCTCTGAAGACTCCATTGTACTGCCAAATCCTGCATGTTCACTTGGATATACTGTCTATTGCTCCATCTAAATCACTGAAGAGGCCCAGACACATGCACTCCATGGTCAGACCATGGAACCTGCAATTGTCTCCATCATTGGGGTTCTGAGTCCAACAGTTCAGTTGGACTTCATCTGAGATGATCCTAGAGCTGATTCTTGTATGTACCTGCCAAAACAGGGTCTGGCGGAGTCTATTGCACCACTCAGTGTATGTAAATGCTGGTAGTTGCAATTGCTGTGTCAGTTCTGTCTACAGCCCTATCTTCTACACAAAACAATTGGTGTTGCAGCCCAGCCTGTTCCTGTCCACCACACACTCAGACCTCATGGAAACCAGTGGGAGCTGCAGCCCAGTCAAAGTGACCTGTAGTAACCCCACTAAGACTGCCTCCAGCCCTGGTTCCTCTGCTTGCCAGTGTGTACAGCAGACTGATCCAGTCTGTGCTGCATCTCACTCAGCTCTCATACATGTCAGTGGACACTGAAGCCAAGTTCAACCAAATCAACCCACTATCCAGCCCACACATGTGCCAGCAGGTTCCACTCTCTGTCTAGCCATGTCTGCTGCAGTCATGGTTCTCATGCTCACCAGTGGAAGCAGCAATCCAAGTGGGAGGTGCCACTGTTTTTCTACTGGCCCCACTTCCACTCCTGGATCTTGCACTATCCATGTGGTTCTGCAGTTTATCTTGACAGGTTTTTGCTCCCTGTTCCAGCATCTGCCCAGCTGATGCTGCGGCAAAACCCATCCAACCCACACCCACTTTCTTGCACATGCACTAGTAGCAGTCAGCCCAGCCTGGCTTTCCCTTGATCCAGCTAATATGGGACCAACAGGTGTTGTGACCCATCCTGGGTTAGTCTGCCCCCTTTCCAGCTCTCGTGCTCACCAGTGGGAATAGTGTCCCAGCAGGGGAGCCCAGCAGCCCCCCTACCAGGGTTTTCCCCTCCCCCAGGGACCCATAAGTAATGGTTGGGTGCTGCAGCCCAGTTTGGCATGGCACATTTCACCTTGGCGTTGTCCACTGCATGCTGTAGCCTGGCCAGGCCCAACCCTCCCCCAATTCCAGTTCACACTGGTAAGGGCTACAGCTTAGCCCAGCCCGGCCAGACCCCAGTCTGGCCCTCATATGGACTGCTTGTGTTGCAGCTCAACCTGGCCTGACCCACACTCCGTTCTAGTGCTCAAATTCACCAGTGGCTGATATGAACTGGCCCAGCCTGGTTCACCGTTGACCTGCGCCAAATGTATGTCAGTGGGTACCATTCCCTGACCTGGTCTGGGTTGTTCCCTGTTTTGGTTGTTGAGCTCACCTGCAGGGACTGTGTCCCAACAGAGGAGCTTCCCCAACTCCCCCACCAGAACCTCTCCCAGTGCCAGACATTGCTCCGAATGATGGGTCCATGAGCCAGCCCTACTTAGTCCACCTCCTGTGCTAGCAGGAACAGTGACCTTTCTTGACTGGCCTTCACCCATTCCAGTTTTTACTTTTGGGTGTTACTGCCCAGCCAAGCCTGGTCCACACCTAGGCACAGCTCACACATGGCTCATCAGGGGCAAAGACTTAGCCCAGCCTGTCCCACGACCCCTCCTGGTTCTCACTAGCACCAATTTGAATCTAGCCCTGTCTGGCACACACTAGACCCAGTCCACACTCATGCTGAGTGGCACTGCAGTGGTGTTCAGATCTGGCAGCAGCCCCCACTCTGGTCCTTGCAATTAGTGGGAACCACAACGCAGCCAGGGTATCCCCTTTGCTCTTTGTATAGGCCTGTTCCTTGCAATAGATCTTGTTCATGTTAGTGGTTGTTCTGATCCAGCTTAGTATAGCTCCACACCTGTCTTGGCCTTTGCCTTCTGGTGCTGTAGCCTGGCTTTACCTGACCTGACCTCAGTCCCAATTCTCACTAGTGAGTGCTAGAACCTAGCCCTGCTCAGTCTGTTCCGATCCCTGGCTCGTGAAACCAATAGATGTAACAGCCTAGTCCAGGATGAGCTGCTCTCCAGTCTGGTTTGTGCACTTGCCAATCAGTTAAGGTTTGGTTGGTTCTGCCTGGTCTGCACTCTTCCAAAACCAACCCATCCATTTGCCAACAGATGGAACAACCTTGCCCAGCATTCCTAACTCCCAGGTCTAAACCTCATGCTCACCAGCGGGAGCTATGGCCCACTAGGGGCATTTCTAGCAATCCCCCACTCGGCCCACTGCCACACCCAGATCTCACTCATGCCAGTGGGTGCTAGGCCCTTGCCTGGAATAGCCTGCCCCATCACTCTCCTGGATTTGTATGAGCTGGTAAAGGTTATGGCCCAGCCCTCCCCACACCCTGTTTAAGGATGCACATGTGGATGCTGCAGCCTGGACCTCCCCAGCCTTTTCCCAGCTCCAATAACCGTCAGTGCCTGCAGGTACCATGGTCACACCTAGCTCAGTCCATCTCCATTCCAAGTCTTGAGCTAACCAGTGGGATTTGTATTTTCACATGGTTGGACCCACATATCCCCCACAGAATCTACCTGTTGACCTGGTTCTCTTGCATGCTGGCTAGTGTCATGGCCCTGCCTAATGTGACCCATCCCTGTTCTGACATTCAGTCAGGCACTGGGCTCCCTGCTGGACAGTTCCACAGCCCTTGCTTTCATGTGGACCAGTGTGTGGTATCAGCGATGTTCCATGCTAACAAGCCCATCTCAGGACTCGTTGTGGGCTGATGCATCGTTCTGACCCATAGAGATCTGGTTTCTCCCCTCCAAACTCCCAGGTATTAGTCCCGTTGCTTACCTGCAAGTACAGTGATATTGTCATTGAGAGTCCTTCAGGATTCATTCCTCACCTACACTTACATTGGCCTTATCCATAGATGTCCTTAGACAGTAATTCCATATCCCCAAGTCCCCAGAGCACCACCAGGAGCCAGAAAGCAAAGCCCAGTGCCGTTGGTACTCTGGCCATCCAAGCCAAGGTTTTGCTGGCCACCAATAAGCAGCCTGACTAGGCTGTGTGTTCCCCTCCCCACAACTAGCCAAAAACAGCCAGCAGGGCAAGGGGTCCTGTTGTGTGCCAGCCTTCCCAGCCCAAGCCAGGATGTTGCTAGCTACCCCCAAGTAGCCCAGCTAGGCTTCATGCCCCTCTTCCCAATCTAGCACCAAACGGCCAGCAGGGTGAGGAGTCCTGTTTGCGCATCCTCTTTCCTGGCCCAAGCCGAGATGTCAGAGACTATCTGCAAGCAGCTCAGCCTATTTCTGATATTCTGATATTCTTTCTTCTGCAGCATTCATTTGTTGGGTGAAAGAACATTTCTATTGTGTTCTTTAGCCCTAGTATTTCATTTTGGACCCGTTTTATCTCTGTCATGATGTTATTCTTGAATTCCCTGAGTCCTTCCCACCATTTTTTATTGTCTCTAAAGTTTCATGATGACTTTTTATTTGTATTCCCTATGTTGAAGTTCCTTCATCTTGCAATTCTCAGACTGATGGGATCCTTTTGGTCAGTTTTGGGGAAAGTGTTAGGTCCTTCATCTGTATCATTTCTTTTCCTGCTGCCTCTTCCCATGTCTTTATGCTTTCTTGTCACTTTGTGTGTTTACCCTCTGATGTGCTGTTGAAAGTTTCTAGGATGACTGTGTCTGTCTGATGTCCTGGGGTTTGCCAAGGCAGAGGGACCCATGCTGTCGCTGCTTGTGAGAAGAGAGGAAGGTATCTCTCTGACCTGTCTTCTTTAGGCAGTGGATGGTTCTCAGGAATGCCTTTCAGTCCTCACTCACCAGTCAGAGGAGCAACCTGAATGGTGACCAGCTGTTGCCACTTTGTGGACAATCAGTGCACTCAGTCTCCTCGGCACCTGAGGTCCCTCACCTGCCCCTGTCCCCTGCAGGCAGGAGGGAGGATCCTACAGCTTCTGACTGCAGGTCAGCTAGTCAGTATGAGTATGTACTAGCCACTGCTTTGTGTGTGAGCAGCAGACTCACTCTCCACTACTCATTGCTTGGCATCAGAGGCCCCTCACCTTCCTTTGTCCCTGTGGGGTAAGTGGCTTGGCACCAGAGGCCCCTCACCTTCCCTTGTCCCTGTGGGGTAAGTGGCAATAAGTGTGGTTCAGCCACGGCTTTTATCACTCCAGGGTTCTTTACTTTCATTGCTTGACATCTGAAGATCCTCTGACTGAGGGATTCTGTGTGTCTCTCTCTCAGGAATTCCAGTCTTCCTCTTGGGGGCTCAGGGTTCAGAGCCTTCAGGTGTGGGTGGATTCAGATTTCACCTCACGTATCTCTGTCTCATATGGTCCACTCCCCAGCTGCCCTCTTCCCAGTGGCATCCCCTCCTCAGGTAGAGGTTGCCCAGTTCCCATGCCTGTGGATTTATCCTCTGGCTATGTTTCTTTCACCAGTGTTCTGCCCTGTCGGTTCTTCTGCCTGCCTCTGTCCCCTATGCATAGATGAAGACTCTTTGGGATTCTCCCTGTGTTGGTTCTGCACTCACCAGGCTTTGTCTGAGTCCCTGTTTGCCCTGAATGACATCTGCATTCACCTTCTCAGGCTGCAGGTTACAGTCTTGGGTGTTTTGTGTGGCTTTTCCTTGCCTGCATGGCACCTTCCTCGATCCTGTAGACTCTAGGGTGTTTGGGACACCTTTCCCAGCAACTCTCTTCTAGCTCTTTGCTCCACTATATCCTGTCCCTATCTTTCCACACACTCAGCTACACCAGCCTTCTGTGATCGGCCATCTTGAGAAACCCTCCTGCCTTGATTCTTACTCTCACTTGCAGGGACAGTGTCATGATAGAGAATTTTTCCAAGCTCCTCTGTCAGGTCTCCCAGTTCAGATCTCATGCAAATTGGTGGGTTCTTAACACAAACTGATTTAGTTTGGCTTGTGTCATGACGGGAATGGTGGCCTTTTATTGTTGGGTGTTTTTGCCCAGCCACAACTGATCCACACCCAAACACAGCTCTCATGTGTTTCAGCAGCAACTGAGACTAAGCTCAGCCTATCCTACACCCACCTTGGCTCTCATGAATACCAGTGGGTGCTGGAGCATAGCCTGGTCTGACATACCCCAACCTGTACACATCCTTGCTAAGGGACACTCCCATCATGTCCAGGCTAGATCAATGCCCCCATTCTGGAAATTGTAGTCACCAGTGGAAAGCATCACCCAGCTGGAATGTCCCCTTGGCTCTCCAACCAGGCCTGTTCCCAGCCACAGATTTTGCACATGCCAGTGCCTTTGCCTTCACCTGCTGCAGCCTAGTCTGTCCTGGCCCATCCCCAGTCCCAACTCTGGCTGGTGGGTTCCATTATGCTCACATCCCTGGTTCATGAAAATTGGCAGGTGTGATAGACTAGCCCAGCATGACCTGCACTCCAGCCTGGCCCTTGCACATGCCGGTATGCAATAGTTTCGCCCAGCCCTGACTGGTCTGTCCCACCTCCCCTCTCAAACCAACCCACACACTTGCTGACATGTGGAACTTGCCTGGCCTGAACAATACTCAGAGATGAAACCCATGCTTACCAGCAGGAACTAGAACCCACTATGGAGTTTCCCAAGGTCTCCCTCCAGGCCCACTCCTAGACCAAGTTCTCATACATGCCAGTGGGTGCTAGGTCTTTGCCTGGCATAGTCTTCTCCCTCTGTCCCAGCCTGTGTATGAGCTGGTGGATGTTGTATCCTGGCTAGCCCCACCCCCTATTCTCGGGTGTGCTTGTGGATGTGGCATCCTAGACCAGCACAGCCTTTACCCAACACCAATGCCCATGATCTCATAGGGTTCCATGGTAATGCCTAGCTCAGCCTGTCACTACCATTAGCTCTTAAGCAAACCAGAGGAAATTGCATTTCTACAGGGGTTGATACATGTACCCCCACAGAATGTGCACCCAGACCTGATTCTCATGTGATGCTTTCTCATGGCCAACCTAACATTATCCATTCTCTGTTACAACTCACTGGTGGGCACTGTGATGTAGACCTGCCAGTAGGCCCGCAGCCCTAGCTTTAGTGTATGTCAGCGAGTGGTTGTCAGTAGTAGTCAATGCTAACTATCCCAGCTCAAGTCTCCCATGTTGGTTGGCGCATTAGTCTGACCCTTAAAGGTCCTCCCATCCATACTGCTCAGTCTCAGCCCCCTTAGCTGCAAGCACAATGGCCTTGTCAAAGGAAGTCCCTCAGTATTCATTCCTCACCTACAACATATTCCTTCAGCAGTCCTCCCTTCCACACATCCATATACTCCCTCCCCTGGGCACTGTGTGCTCCATCCTCTACTATGGTATCAGATGTCCTTTTCAGGCCCCAGTGGACTGCCAGCCACATCCTCTATGTGCATGTGCATGTGGATATGATATCCACTGCTCTGTCTAAACCTCTAAGGAGGCGCAAATCTGCAAGGACAGTAGCCTTGTCAATGCAAGCCTCTCAGAGGCCATTCCTTACCTGAACGTGAGCCCCAATTCTGCACACCCCCCCACCCGTGCCATCTTCCAGGCCTCCCTCAGTCCCGCATCCCCAAGTCCTCATGAGCACACCACCAGGCAACACAATAGCACCCCAGGCCATCAGACCTGGGACATACACAGACTCTTACGTTGCTTTGTTGTGTTGATAGTTGGATGGCTTAAAGTAACCTAACAAGGGAGTTCAGCCTGAAAATTCCAGTAAAGATGGAAGAAGCACAGTGATGCCACTTGGAAAACCCAGAGAGAAAGTGAACAGTCAGGAGCCTGGAGAGTTAGGAAGAGTGAGCAGATGGAAAGGGAGACAGGATTTGGGCAGGGTGGATACAGGCAAGTGGTCCTGGGTTTTCAATTGCTTTCTTCTTTTTTTTTTTTTTTTTTTTATCCTTTAATCTTATTTATTTATTCATTACCAAATTCTTTCAGTTCTACATCCTCAGTACTTCTCTTTTTTTTTTTTTTTAATTTTATTTTAAATTCATTAATTACATTGTATTATGTGACACAGTTTCATAGGTACTGGGATTCTCCCCACCCCTCCCCAAACCCTCCCACCATGGTGGATTCCTCCACCTTGTTGCATAACCACAGTTCAAGTTCAGTTGAGATTCCCCCATTGCAAGCATATACCAAACATAGAGTCCAGCATCTTATTGTCCAGATAAGTTCAACGGCTTCTTAGGTATACACTCTCTGGTCTGAAGACAGAGCCAGCAGACTATCATCCCGATTAATTAAAAGCTCCGACATACCATCAGCAAAAATTTACATCACCATGGAATTAATTGACATAGTAACGAGTAACCAATATGGTAAAAGTAAATGCGATTTCTTATCCACCTTCTGTGACCTCCTCATTGACATTTCAATTTAGGTTTATACACAACATATAACATTCATAACATAACTTGTTATACATAACATCATATCATCTTAAATTAAGGCAAACGTGGTATTTAACCTTTTGGGATTGGCTCATTTCCCTTAGCATTATGGTTTCCAGTTTGGCCCATTTGGCCACAAAGAACTGCATTTTGTTTTGTTTAATAGCTGAGTAGTATTCCATGGAGTAGATGAACCATAGCTTTCTTATCCAATCCTCTGTTGATGGGCATTTTGGTTGCTTCCATGTCTTTGCAATTACTGATTGTGCTGCTATGAGCATAGGAGTGCATGTTGGTTTCTCATAAAACAAGTGTTCTGGATATATTCCTAGGAGTGCTATTGCCGGGTCATACGGTATGTTGTATTTGAGTTGTTTGAATGTTCTCCATACTGATTTCCATAGAGGCTGTACCAGCCTGCAGCCCCACCAGCAGTGGAGTAGGGTTCCCTTTTCCCCGCAACCTCGCCAACAAGTGTTGTTGGTGCTTTTATTCATGTGGGCCAGTCTTACTGGCGTTAGGTGGTACCTCATTGATGTTTTAATTTGGATTTCCCTTATTGCCAGGGAACTTGAGCATTTTTTCACATGTTTATTTGCCATTTGGGTTTGTTCCTTTGTGAAGTGTTTGCCCATTTCCCGTGCCCATTTCTTGAGTGGCTTGTTTGTTTTGACATTTTGGTTGTTTTGTAGCTCTTTGTATATTCTGGAGATCAGCCCTCTATCACCTAAGTCGTGTGCAAAGATCTTCTCCCATTCTGTGGGTTGCCTTTTTACTTTGTTGATTGTTTCTCTAGCTGTACAGAAGCTTCTTAGTTTGATGAGGTCCCAATTGTTTATTTTGGTCTTGATTTCTACTGCATTTGGAGTCTTTTTTAGGAAGTGAGGGCCTACCCCTAAGTGTTCCAGTGTGTTTCCAACATTTTCTTCCAAAAGTTTGAAGGTTTCTGGATGTAGGTTTAAATCTTTTATCCATTTGGATTTGATCTTAGTATATGGTGAGAGATGTGGGTCTATCTTTTTGTTTCTGCAGGCTATCAACCAGTTGTCCCAACAGCATTTATTGAACAGACCTTCCCATTTGCCTGGGTTGTCGTTTGTCTTTTTGTCAAAGATTATTTGGCTGTATTTCTGTGGGTTCCCATCTGGTGTTTCTATTCTGCTCCATTGGTCTTCTTCTCTATTTTTGTGCCAGTACCAGGCTGTTTTGATAACCACTGCCCTATAGTATGTCCAGAGGTCCGGAACTGTGATTCCCCCTGCTAACTTCCTGTTCTTGAGAATGGTTCTAGCTATTCGTGGTTTTTTGTGTTTCCAGATGAACCTTTGAATCATTGTTTCCAGATCTGTGAAGAATGTTTTGGGCAATTTGATTGGGATTGCGTTGAATGTATATATTGCTTTTGGCAGTATAGACATTTTAATGATATTGATTTTACCTATCCAGGAGCATGGGATGTTACTCCATCTTTCTAGATCTTGTTCAATTTCTTTTTTAAGTAGTTTGTAGTTTTCCTCGAATAGGTCTCCTACATTTTTGGTTAGGTTAATTCCCAGATACTTCATGCTTTCCTTTGTTACTTTGAATGGTATCTTGCTGGTTAGATCTTTTTCCAACTTGGGGCTGTTAGCATACACTATGGCTGTTGATTTTTGTTCATTAATTTTGTACCCTGCCACTCTACCGAACTCTCGTATAAGTTCTAGTAGTCTCTGTGTTGAGCCTTTTGGCTCTTCCATATAAAGAATCATGTCATCTGCATATAGTGAAAGCTTGACTTCTTCATTTCCCATTTGGATTCCTTTGATTTCTTTTTCTTGTCTTATGGCCTCAGCGAGTACCTCTAGAACTATGTTGAATAGCAGCGGAGAAAGCGGACATCCCTGTCTTGTTCCAGATCTCAGTGGGAAGGGTTCCAGTTTTTCTCCATTCAGTATGATGCTGGCATTGGGTTTTTCATATATTGCTTTGATTATGTTGTGGATTTTTCCATCTATGCCTACCTTGGTTAGGGTCTTTAGCAGGAAGTTGTGCTGAATTTTGTCGAAAGCTTTTTCTGCATCTATTGATACTATCATGTGATTCTTGTTTTTCAGTTTTTGGATGTGGTGTATCACATTTATGGATTTGCGAATGTTGAACCATCCCTGCATTCCAGGGATGAATCCTACTTGATCTGGATGAATGATCTGTCTGATGTGTTTTTGAATTCTGTTGGCTAGGATTTTGTTGAGAATCTTAGCATCAATGTTCATCAAAGAGATAGGTCTGTAGTTTTCTTTCTCTGTAGGATCTCTGCCCGGTTTTGGGATTAAGGTAATGTTGGCTTCATAGAATGAGTTTGGAAGGGTTGCTTCCTTTTCTATTGTTTTGAAGAGTTTGTAGAGGATTGGAGTTAGTTCTGTTCGGAATGTTTTGTAGAATTCTGTAGTGAAGCCGTCTGGGCCTGGGCTTTTCTTTGTTGGGAGGTCTTTAATCACTGATTCAATCTCTGCTTCAGTTATGGGTTTGTTCAGGTTGATTGTTGCCTCTGGGCTAAGTTTTGGCAGGTTGTGTGAGTCTAAGAACTTTTCCATTTCTTGGTGGTCTTCTGATTTGTTGGAGTACAGTGCTTTGTAGTAATTTCTGATTATGTTCTTAATGGTTGTAATGTCTGTTGTTATGTTGCCTTTTTCATCTTTGATGCTGTTAATTCTTGCTTTCTCTTGTTTTTTCTTTGTCAGACGGGCCAGCGGGGTGTCTATTTTGTTTATCTTTTCAAAAAACCAGCTTTTTGATTTGTTGATTTTGTGTATGGTTTTTTTTATTTCTATCTGGTTGATTTCCTCCCTTGTTTTGATGATTTCTTGTTTCCTGTTGTGTGTGGGGCTCATCTGCTGCTGCTTTTCCAATTCCTGGAGGTGTGTGGTTAGTTCCTGTATTTGGCGACTCTCTTGGGCCTTGACATGAGCTCCAATTGCGATGAGTTTACCCCGTAGCACTGCTTTGGCAGTGTCCCACAAGTTTTGGAATGTTGTGTCAGAGTTTTCATTGGTTTCCATAAATTTTTTGATCTCATCTTTAATTTCTTCCCTGACCCATTGTTCGTTTAATAGCATATTGTTCAGCCTCCAAGAGTTTCTATATTTCCTGGGACATTTTGAATTGCTGATTTCCAGTTTCATTCCGTGGTGGTCTGAGAGGGTACATGGTATGATTCCTATCTTTTTGAAGTTATTTAGATTTGCTTTGTGTCCTATCATGTGGTCGATCCTGGAGAAGGTGCCATGCACTGCTGAAAAAAATGTATAATCTGTGGTCTTAGGATAAAAAATTCTATAAATGTCTACCAAGTCTAGTTGTTCTAATGTTTGTACGAGCTCTGTTGTTTCTTTGTTGAGTTTTTGTTTTGTTGATCTGTCTATAGTTGTTAGTGGGGTGTTAAGATCACCCACTATTATTGTGTGTGTATCTATGTCTCCCCTTAAGTCTGTAAGTAGTTGCTTCACGAAGCTAGGCGCATTGGAATTAGGTGCATATATGTTCACGATTGTAATTACTTCTTGATGGATCAGTCCCTTCACCAATATATAATGTCCTTCTCTGTCCTTTTTGATGTCTGTCAGCTTGAAGTCTAGGTCATCTGAGATTAGAACAGCTACGCCAGCCTTTTTTTCTCGTCCATTGGCATGAAATGTCTTTTTCCATCCTTTCACTTTAAATTTCTTACAGGATTTTCTGGTTAGATGTGTCTCTTGTAGGCAACATATAGTTGGGTGCTGTTTGATGATCCATTCCGTTAATCTATGCCTTTTGATTGGTGAGTTTAAGCCATTTGTGTTTAGAGATAATATTGAAAGGAATTGGTTTTGGGCTGCCATGAGTGTAAGTATGCAAGTGTGTATTTGCGGCTATTAGAGTTCTTGATTGGTTGACTTTTCTTGTATGGATTTTAGTGGGGAGGTCTTCCCATTTGCCATCTTTGATTTTGGTTTGTATTTTTTCTTTCTGGGTTTAGCACCTTCCTGAGGAGATTTTCCAGAGCTGGTTTTGTGTTGATGTATTCTTCGAGTTTCTCTTTACTGTTGAAGTATTTGATTTCATTCTCAAATATAAATGAGAGCTTTGCTGGGTACATTATTCTTGGTTGGCAGTTGTTTTGTTTCAGGATTTGATAGGTTTTACCCCATTCTCTCCTTGCTTGGAGCGTTTCTTCTGATAGGTCGGCTGTGATCCTGATTTCCCTTCCCCTGAAAGTAATCTTATCCTTTTTTCTTACTTGTCTTAGAATGGTTTCCTTGTATTCACTTGAAGGTAGCTTGAGGACCACATGTCTGGGAGACGATTTGTTTGGGTCGTATCTCCTGGGGGTTCTTTGCCCTTCCTGGATTTGTGCTGGATTTATATTTCCAGTATTCTGGAAGTTCTCCTGTATTATCTCATTGAGCACCCGTTGCAAGCCTGTCTCCTTTTCCACTCCTTCGGGAAGGCCTATTATTCTAATATTTGATTTTTTGAGGTTGTCTTTCATTTCCTGTATGGACCTATTGGCTTTCTCTAGATTTGTCTCCAACTGTTTGATGAGCTGCTGCCTTTCATTCTGATTGTCTTCCAATTCTGATATTCTGTCCTCTGCTGTGTTCATTCTGTTGGTTAGGCTTTCAATTTTGTGCTCTATATCGAGGATTCCCTTTTTGATTTGATTTATTTCTGCAGTGATATGGTTTTCGAATGCCTTAGACTCTTCCCAGCGCTTTTCACTCTCTCTGACGAATTTCATCATTAGCTTCTTAAAGTCCTTATCTGATAGTTCCTCTACGTCTTCATCTTGCATCTCAGATATTGAGATTAGTTTTTGGTTGTATTGGGAGGGAGTGCTTGATCTTTCCTCTGGGTCATTGCTTTTTCTGATACTTCTCCTCATTGTGTTTTTGCTTCTTGTTGTTTTGAGATTTTAGCGGTGATTCAGCTGAGCCGGCTCTGGTTTGGGGTCTCTGGCTGAGCCCAGCAGGGCTTACTGCCTGAGTCACCAGCTGCTTTCAGGGTCTGTAGATCACAGCCCTGAGCTGGGTCAGGAGGCTTTGTGGGCCAGCCCTAGTGCCAGGCCCCTTCCCCTGTGGCTCCCTCTCAAAGGCAGTGCCCTACAGATTCACTCTGCTGAGCCGCGCCTGGGCTTTGGGTCACAAGGCTAATACAGCGGGGGTCTCCGCCTCAGTGCTGAGCCGAGACTCTCCTTCAGGGCTTGAGGTTAGCACAGCAAGGGCTCCTGCTGCTCGGAGTCTAAAATCCCCAACCCCGGCCTGTGCTGGGCTGGAAATCTCCGCGGCCCCAGTGCCAAACTCGGAAGCGCTGCTCCACTGAGGGCTGCAACACCACAGGCAGGTCTTTCCGAGTGGGCTCCTGCTGGGAAAACCTGTCCGGCCAGTTCAGCTGAGCCCGCTCTGCTCTGGCCTCTCTAGCTGAGCCCAGCTGGGGACTCTGCCCTGAAGAAGCCACTTCCTCAGCTGCACTCTCTCAAGGGTAGAAGCGGATCTCTGAGAGGCACAGAGCCCTTGAGGTGAGATGTGCCCCCACTAGTCTGCTCCTCTGCCCAGGACGTGAGGCCCTGTCGAGCATTGCCCAGCCTCTGGGGCTCAGGGCGAGTCCAGCAACAGGATCCACTGACTCTCCCACAGCCAGTCCACAGCTCAGAGCCGATACGGGGAATCTCTGAGCCCCAGTCCCACAGCGCCGCTCCTGTTCCCTCTGCACTCTCCCTCAGCCGCTGAGCAGCGGGTAGGCAAGCCTCTGGGAAATCTCCCCTGCTTTTCCTCCACTTCTGCAGGGATGATGCACCCAATGATCAGTCCAGTAGCCTCCTCTGGGGGCTCCTGCCTTCCAGGGGACTGGTGCCCCTGTCGGTGTGGGCGCCTATCCTTCCAGCCGCCTCTGTTTTCCCTGGGGCGGTTGAGCCTCTGCCGCCTTCCCCCTGCCTGGGATCGTGACTCACCAGGTTTCTCGCGGCGTGCTGTATTTTCTTTCCTACTTTTTGCGGCTGTTCCTTCACGCTGTGTAGATCTTCTTGCTTTAGTGAACTCCAGTGACCTTCTCGTTCTTCTCCCTACAGTTTCGCACCTCCTGGCCTGTTTCTCTGCTGGATCGGCTCCCCTCCTTCCCTACTCCACCCTACACCAGCTCTCTGCAGTCGGCCATCTTTTTCTCTCTCCTCTCAATTGCTTTCTTCTTTCTCCACTGTCTCCTGGCCTGTCCCACAAGGCAGATCTACACTGCATGTGTGGTGTGAACACAAAACCCCTAGGAGGAATTCTGCTCATAGGGCCTGGAGGTTTTTGTTCCACGTGTGTCAGATGTGTTCTTTGCTATATCATGAGGTAAAGAAAGTAAAGAACATGCATTTCTTTTTTAAGATTTATTTTTTCTTATTGGAAAAGCAAGTTTACATAGATAAAGACATAGAGACATGTGCGGCACCAACTTGAGCTGAGCCAATCTGAAGCCAGGAGCCAGGAGACAGGAGCCTCTTCTGGGTCTCCCATGTGATTGCATGGCCCCAAGGTTTAGGTGGTGCTCCACTGGGTTCCTAGGCCACGAGCAGGGAGCTGGAAGGGAAGTGGAGCAGCTGGGACATGAATTAGCATTAATATGGGATCCCAACAAGTGAAAGGTGAGGAATTTAACCATTAGGCTACCATGCCAAACCCAAGAACATTCATTTTTATGGGAAGTTATACAATTGGGCTTTAACAGACTTTCTCAGGATTATCTTGATAGTCCAAATATAGTTCATTTGATACTTGCTTCTCAGATTGAAGGACCAGGCACAATGAGTAAATGCTCACCTCGCAAGTGCCAGGATCCTATGTGGGTACCAGTTTATGTCCATGATGCTACACTTCCTATCCAGCTGCTTGCTTGTAGCTGAAAATGCAGTAGAAGATGGCCTTAGGACCCTGTACGCATTTGGGAGACAGAGAGAAAACTTCTTGCTCGTTGCTTCAGATCCACTCAGCCCCAGTGGTGAAAGATTTTTTCCTTCACAAAAAGGGGCTGTGCCTTAAAGAATCCACAGTAGGCCTAGCAGAGTAGCCTGGTGGCTCTAGTTCTCTCTGACCATTTACCAGTTGAATCAACCCTGAGCATGTCGGACAACACCCGCTGTATGGGTTGGGCAGAAGACAGCTCAGGGTTGGCAGAGGGTGAGGCACAAGTGCTCTGCCAAAAGCTTGATGTGGCAAGAGGTGACAGGACAAAGCTGGTTGAGTGTGCCAGTTTGGCGCCAGCCTTCTTAGGTGTTGGAACTGGTTTCAGAAGAAAGGACAGCCCTTGGGTATACTTTTATAGGAGCTATTTGCACTCCATGCAAACAGCTGCCTCTCCCTTCAGGTATCCTTCCTGTGAGCAATCCAAAGGGGAAGGTCAAGGGCAGGCGGGAGAAGGACAAAGGGGTGTGGATGGTGTACACATGGGATGCTCTTATCCTACCTCCCTTGCTGACATTCTGCTTGTATTAAGAGAACAAAGGTGGTTAGATGGGACAAAGTCCGGGACAGTCAAAGAATGAAGCCTCTGCATGTGAACCCAGGCTGTGAACAACTGGGAAGACTCTGAAGCCATCACTTAGATCAACTGTAAGTCAAGCACTCATGTGATCTTCCCTAAGGTTAGATCGGCAGCAGGGTCTTATGGAGAAGCTTGGAAATTGAAGCTGGCAGTGTCTATGAGGAGAAAAAGAGGGCTCAAGGCTGACTTCTCCTCTCTGATCATGCGGCCAAAGCATCCCTGACTGTGCTGGGCTTCCTTGGTGCTATGAGGTGAGGCTGTTGGTGTCCAGAGGGTCAGGGCACACCGTTCTGTCCACTGGCCTTCTGGAGTGCACCAGTGCGTCTTAGAATCAGCCTTGCCTTTCGTGTAGGGGCTCAGCAGTTGTCCAGTTGAAAACAGGCTTACAGAACACCTACAGTGTCCAGGCTGGAGAGCGTGTTCCCACACCATGCCCAGAACTGTGCTGCTGTGGTAATTCCTAACTGAGGATGTTGGCATCAACAGTTAAACTGACCTCAAGGACTGTCCTTTTGTGCCATTAAAGCAGCTTGCTCATGTCAAGACTTGGTCTGGTCCAGCATGCCACAGCTTTAGCTTGGAAGTATGTGTTTTAGGTTCTGGGCAGAGAAGACTCTGAGGTTTGGGGAAAGGTGCCTCTGGTCCTGTTGTTGTCCTGAATTCTTCTGGGTTGGCAAGGAGAGTTCATCACACATGTTTGTCCCACCTCAATGTTCGTGCCTCCTCCGCACACTAATCTCTGCTTGCCCTGTTTGTGCATGGCCAGCCACACTCTGTGTCCATGGAGCAGATTAAATTCTGTATGCCCCAACCTGCCTGGGGCTGTCCTCTCCCAGGTTGGAAGTCCTTAAAGGAAAAAGAAAATAATCTACTCAAATACCCAGTAAGCATGAGTCCACAGATCTCTGAAGTGGGATTCATTGCTAAAAGCACATTTATGGTAGTCCAGACTCCACATTAATTCACTCTGTACCTCCCATGAAGTTGAAGGTTTCTGGGGAATTCTTCCTGGTTGGGGTCAGATTAGAATTGGCCACTGGCTCATCATGGTATTTCTGATATGTGACACCTCTAGCAATACAGGTGATACATCCTGTTTGATGTTAGGATCACCTGACCATGTTGGTCTCATCTAATAAATCGCAAGTGTCTTCATGCTGGAGTGCCAGCACCTGCCTAGCACAGTGTGTCCACTCTGACTCCAGTGGACGGGAAGAATTATGCCCTGCCAACTCCTTAGGAACCAGAGCATCAGGCCATGACGGGGTGGTAGCAGTGTGGCTGCAGCAATGCTGGCCAGGACTGCTCAGGTGGGCAAAGCTTTCTGTGGTCATTGACCTAGGAACCTGCTACCATTCCTCATAGATCGAAGTGGTGTGCAGCCTGTTTTCAGCTCACTTCAGAGTTCCATGGTTTTCTGACTCGTATTCAGATGGAGCTGGGAATGGGGAGTATCCTAATTTGTACATTTAAAATGTTTCTTTAAATTTTTTTTCCCTCCAAGTCGTAGTCTTCAGAGAGCTCAGAGAGGTAGGCACACTCTACAGCTTAACTGTGTGGTTGGTAGAATTGCAGAAGTGGGAGGTGTGTTCTTCCCCATCTTGCTTTCAGCAGTCACACACCTTTGAGATTCCCATCATTGGAGTTGAGATGTCAAGATTGGAGGATTCAGCACCATGGCCAGAGCCAGAGAGACAAGGACTGTGGACCTAAAATGTATCTTCACCATGGAATAATAAAGAGGATCTTTCAGAAGAGACTTCTGTCTTCCCCAACTCTTGTGGCCTCTGAGCCAAAACTCAGGTCAGTCAGAGAGGAAAGCTTGGGAGGCCCCAGCTCCATGTGGTGGTGGAGGCCACATTTGTGTCCAGGTACTGCCTAGAACCCCAGTCTAAACTCCTACTGAGGTCTTGCTAACTTCGGAAATATTTTTTTTTTCCTTTTCTTGATTTCCTTATGTGCTGATCTGCACCATGGAGGACACCAACTTGTGTCTCTTAGCTGTGTCCCTGTGAGTGGTGGGGCATCTTCCTAGACAGAAGTTAAGGGCTGACCTTCAGGGTTCTAGCCTGAGAGTCACTCCCCTGCCCTCCACATGGCTCTTGTAAGTGAAGGGCTGAGCTTTGCAGGTTCGACAGTTCTGGAAGGCAGGTGGCATTGGAGGACCAAGGGAAGAGGTGCCAGCATCCGCTCAGTAGCCCATTTCCCAATGCCAAGTGTGGACTTGTCTCGCTCTCAGCTTCACAGAGGGTTCCTTTCAGTGGGTGCACATAAACAGCCTTGCCGTGGCAGAGCTCTTGAAGTGGCATACAAAGGAACAAGGATTGAAGGCAGTTTGAAGGTACAGTCTGCTGGGAATAAAATCCTTAGCAGTTCTGTTAACTGCCCTTGCAAATAGAAATGCAAGAGAGGAGCCGGAAAAAGATGGCCGACTGCAGAGAGCTGGTGTAGGGTGGAGTAGGGAAGGAGGGGAGCTGATCCAGCAGAGAAACAGGCCAGGAGGCGCGAAACTGTAGGGAGAAGAGCGAGAAGGTCACTGGAGTTCACTAAAGCAAGAAGATCTACACAGCGTGAAGGAACAGCCGCAAAAAGTAGGAAAGAAAATACAGCACGCCGCGAGAAACCTGGTGAGTCACGATCCCAGGCAGGGGGAAGGCGGCAGAGGCTCAACCGCCCCAGGGAAAACAGAGGCGGCTGGAAGGATAGGCGCCCACACCGACAGGGGCACCAGTCCCCTGGAAGGCAGGAGCCCCCAGAGGAGGCTACTGCACTGATCATTGGGTGCATTATCCCTGCAGAAGTGGAGGAAAAGCTGGGGAGATTTCCCAGAGGCTTGCCTACCCGCTGCTCAGCGGCTCTGGGAGAGTGCAGAGGGAACAGGAGCAGCGCTGTGGGACTGGGGCTCAGAGATCCCCATATCGGCTCCGAGCTGTGGACTGGCTGTGGGAGAGTCAGTGGATCCTGTTGCTGGACTCGCCCTGAGCCCCAGAGGCTGGGCAATGCTCGACAGGGCCTCACGTCCTGGGCAGAGGAGCAGACTAGTGGGGGCACGTCTCACCTCAAGGGCTCTGTGCCTCTCAGAGATCCGCTTCCATCCTTGAGAGAGTGCAGCTGAGGAAGTGGCTTCTTCAGGGCGGAGTCCCCAGCTGGGCTCAGCTAGAGAGGCCAGACCGGAGCGGGCTCAGCTGAACCGGCCAGACCGGAGCGGGCTCAGCTGAACCGGCCAGACAGGTTTTCCCAGCAGGAGCCCGCTCCGAAAGACCTGCCTGTGGTGTTGCAGCCCTCAGTGGAGCAGCGCTTCCGAGTTTGGCACTGGGGCCTCAGAGATTTCCAACCCAGCACAGGCCAGGGTTGGGGATTTTAGGCTCCGAGCAGCAGGAGCCCTTGCTGTGCTAACCTCAAGCCCTGAAGGAGAGTCTCGGCTCAGCACTGAGGCAGAGACCCCCGCTGTATTAGCCTTGTGACCCAAAGCCCAGGCGCAGCTCGGCAGAGTGAATCTGTAGGGCACTGCCTTTGAGAGGGAGCCACAGGGGAAGGGGCCTGGCACTAGGGCTGGCCCACAAAGCCTCCTGACCCAACTCGGGGCTGTGATCTACAGACCCTGAAAGCAGCTGGTGACTCAGGCAGTAAGCCCTGCTGGGCTCAGCCGGAGACCCCAAACCAGAGCCGGCTTAGCTGAATCACCGCTAAAATCTCAAAACAACAAGAAGTAAAAACACAATGAGGAGAAGTATCAGAAAAAGCAATGACCCAGAGGAAAGATCAAGCACTCCCTCCCAATACAACCAAAAACTAATCCCAATATCTGAGATGCAAGATGAAGACATAGAGGAACTATCAGATAAGGACTTTAAGAAGCTAATGATGAAATTCGTCAGAGAGAGTGAAAAGCGCTGGGAAGAGTCTAAGGCATTCGAAAACCATATCACTGCAGAAATAAATCAAGTCAAAAAGGGAATCCTTGATATAGAGAACAAAATTGAAAGCCTAACCAACAGAATGAACACAGCAGAGGACAGAATATCAGAATTGGAAGACAATCAGAATGAAAGGCAGCAGCTCATCAAACAGTTGGAGACAAATCTAGAGAAAGCCAATAGGTCCATACAGGAAATGAAAGACAACCTCAAAAAATCAAATATTAGAATAATAGGCCTTCCCGAAGGAGTGGAAAAGGAGACAGGCTTGCAACGGGTGCTCAATGAGATAATACAGGAGAACTTCCAGAATACTGGAAATATAAATCTAGCACAAATCCAGGAAGGACAAAGAACCCCCAGTAGATACGACCCGAACAAATCGTCTCCCAGACATGTGGTCCTCAAGCTACCTTCAAGTGAATACAAGGAAACCATTCTAAGACAAGTAAGAAAAAAGGATAAGATTACTTTCAGGGGAAGGGAAATCAGGATCACAGCCGACCTATCAGAAGAAACGCTCCAAGCAAGGAGAGAATGGGGTAAAACCTATCAAATCCTGAAACAAAACAACTGCCAACCAAGAATAATGTACCCAGCAAAGCTCTCATTTATATTTGAGAATGAAATCAAATACTTCAACAGTAAAGAGAAACTCGAAGAATACATCAACACGAAACCAGCTCTGGAAAATCTCCTCAGGAAGGTGCTAAACCCAGAAAGAAAAAATACAAACCAAAATCAAAGATGGCAAATGGGAAGACCTCCCCACTAAAATCCATACAAGAAAAGTCAACCAATCAAAAACTCTAATAGTCGCAAATACACACTTGTACACTTACACTCATGGCAGCCCAAAACCAATTCCTCTCAATATTATCTCTAAACACAAATGGCTTAAACTCACCAATCAAAAGGCATAGATTAACGGAATGGATCATCAAACAGCACCCAACTATATGTTGCCTACAAGAGACACATCTAACCAGAAAATCCTGTAAGAAATTAAAAGTGAAAGGATGGAAAAAGACATTTCATGCCAATGGACGAGAAAAAAAGGCTGGCGTAGCTGTTCTAATCTCAGATGACCTAGACTTCAAGCTGACAGACATCAAAAAGGACAGAGAAGGACATTATATATTGGTGAAGGGACTGATCCATCAAGAAGTAATTACAATCGTGAACATATATGCACCTAATTCCAATGCGCCTAGCTTCGTGAAGCAACTACTTACAGACTTAAGGGGAGACATAGATACACACACAATAATAGTGGGCGATCTTAACACCCCGCTAACAACTATAGACAGATCAACAAAACAAAAACTCAACAAAGAAACAACAGAGCTCATACAAACATTAGAACAACTGGACTTGGTAGACATTTATAGAATTTTTTATCCTAAGACCACAGATTATACATTTTTTTCAGCAGTACATGGCACCTTCTCCAGGATCGACCACATGATAGGACACAAAACAAATCTAAATAACTTCAAAAAGATAGAAATCATACCATGTACTCTCTCAGACCACCACGGAATGAAACTGGAGATCAGCAATTCAAAATGCCCAAGGAAATATAGAAACTCTTGGAGGTTGAACAATATGCTATTGAACGAACAATGGGTCAGGGAAAAAATTAAAGATGAGATAAAAAAATTTATGGAAACCAATGAAAACTCTGATACAACATTCCAAAACTTGTGGGACACTGCCAAAGCAGTGCTACGGGGTAAACTCATCACAATTGGAGCTCATGTCAAGGCCCAAGAGAGGCACCAAATACAGGAACTAACCACACACCTCCAGGAATTGGAAAAGCAGCAGCAGATGAGCCCCACACACAACAGGAAACAAGAAATCATCAAAACAAGGGAGGAAATCAACCAGATAGAAATAAAAAAAACCATACACAAAATCAACAAATCAAAAAGCTGGTTTTTTGAAAAGATAAACAAAATAGACACCCCGCTGGCCCGACTGACAAAGAAAAAACAAGAGAAAGCAAGAATTAACAGCATCAAAGATGAAAAAGGCAACATAACAACAGACATTACAACCATTAAGAACATAATCAGAAATTACTACAAAGCACTGTACTCCAACAAATCAGAAGACCACCAAGAAATGGAAAAGTTCTTAGACTCACACAACCTGCCAAAACTTAGCCCAGAGGCAACAATCAACCTGAACAAACCCATAACTGAAGCAGAGATTGAATCAGTGATTAAAGACCTCCCAACAAAGAAAAGCCCAGGCCCAGACGGCTTCACTCCAGAATTCTACAAAACATTCCGAACAGAACTAACCCCAATCCTCTACAAACTCTTCAAAACAATAGAAAACGAAGCAACCCTTCCAAACTCATTCTATGAAGCCAACATTACCTTAATCCCAAAACCGGGCAGAGATCCTACAGAGAAGGAAAACTACAGACCTATCTCTTTGATGAACATTGATGCTAAGATTCTCAACAAAATCCTAGCCAACAGAATTCAAAAACACATCAGACAGATCATTCATCCAGATCAAGTAGGATTCATCCCTGGAATGCAGGGATGGTTCAACATTCGGAAATCCATAAATGTGATACACCACATCCAAAAACTGAAAAACAAGAATCACATGATAGTATCAATAGACGCAGAAAAAGCTTTCGACAAAATTCAGCACAACTTCCTGCTAAAGACACTAACCAAGGTAGGCATAGATGGAAAAATCCACAACATAATCAAAGCAATATATGCAAAACCCAATGCCAGCATCATACTGAATGGAGAAAAACTGGAACCCTTCCCACTGAGATCTGGAACAAGACAGGGATGTCCGCTTTCTCCGCTGCTATTCAACATAGTTCTAGAGGTACTCGCTGAGGCCATAAGACAAGAAAAAGAAATCAAAGGAATCCAAATGGGAAATGAAGAAGTCAAGCTTTCACTATATGCAGATGACATGATTCTTTATATGGAAGAGCCAAAAGGCTCAACACAGAGACTACTAGAACTTATACGAGAGTTTGGTAGAGTGGCAGGGTACAAAATTAATGAACAAAAATCAACAGCCATAGTGTATGCTAACAGCCCCAAGTTGGAAAAAGATCTAACCAGCAAGATACCATTCAAAGTAACAAAGGAAAGCATGAAGTATCTGGGAATTAACCTAACCAAAAATGTTGGAGACCTATTTGAGGAAAACTACAAACTACTTAAAAAAGAAATTGAACAAGACCTCAAAAGATGGAGTAACATCCCATGCTCCTGGATAGGTAAAATCAATATCATTAAAATGTCTATACTGCCAAAGGCAATATATACATTCAACGCAATCCCAATCAAATTGCCCAAAACATTCTTCACAGATCTGGAAACAATGATTCAAAGGTTCATCTGGAAACACAAAAACCCACGAATAGCTAGAACCATTCTCAAGAACAGGAAGTTAGCAGGGGGAATCACAGTCCCAGACCTCTGGACATACTATAGGGCAGTGGTTATCAAAACAGCCTGGTACTGGCAAAAAAATAGAGAAGAAGACCAATGGAGCAGAATAGAAACACCAGATGGGAACCCACAGAAATACAGCCAAATAATCTTTGACAAAAAGACAAACGACAACCCAGGCAAATGGGAAGGTCTGTTCAATAAATGCTGTTGGGACAACTGGTTGATAGCCTGCAGAAACAAAAAGATAGATCCACATCTTTCACCATATACTAAGATCAAATCCAAATGGATAAAAGATTTAAACCTACATCCAGAAACCTTCAAACTTTTGGAAGAAAATGTTGGAAACACACTGCAACACTTAGGGGTAGGCCCTCACTTCCTAAAAAAGACTCCAAATGCAGTAGAAATCAAGACCAAAATAAACAAGTGGGACCTCATCAAACTAAGAAGCTTCTGTACAGCTAGAGAAACAATCAACAAAGTAAAAAGGCAACCCACAGAATGGGAGAAGATCTTCGCACACGACATAGGTGATAGAGGGCTGATCTCCAGAATATACAAAGAGCTACAAAACAACCAAAATGTCAAAACAAACAAGCCACTCAAGAAATGGGCACGGGAAATGGGCAGACACTTCACAAAGGAACAAACCCAAATGGCAAATAAACATATGAAAAAATGCTCAAGTTCCCTGGCAATAAGGGAAATCCAAATTAAAACATCAATGAGGTACCACCTAACGCCAGTAAGACTGGCCCACATGAATAAAAGCACCAACAACACTTGTTGGCGAGGTTGCGGGGAAAAGGGAACCCTACTCCACTGCTGGTGGGGCTGCAGGCTGGTACAGCCTCTATGGAAATCAGTATGGAGAACATTCAAACAACTCAAATACAACATACCGTATGACCCAGCAATAGCACTCCTAGGAATATATCCAGAACACTTGTTTTATGAGAAACCAACATGCACTCCTATGTTCATAGCAGCACAATCAGTAATTGCAAAAACATGGAAGCAGCCAAAATGCCCATCAACAGAGAATTGGATAAGAAAGCTATGGTTCATCTACTCCATGGAATACTACTCAGCTACTAAAAAAAACAAAATGCAGTTCTTTGTGGCCAAATGGGCCAAACTGGAAACCATAATGCTAAGGGAAATGAGCCAATCCCAAAAGGTTAAATACCACATGTTTGCCTTAATTTGATATGATGTTATGTATAACAAGTTATGTTATGAATGTTATATGTTGTGTATAAACTAAAATTGAAATGTCAATGAGGTGGTCACAGAAGGTGGCTGGGAACTCGCATTTACTTTTAACATATTGGTTACTCATTACTATGTCAATTAATTCCATAATGATGTAAATTTTTGCTGATGGTATGTTGGAGCTTTTAATTGATCGGGATGATACTCTGCTGGCTCTGTCTTCAGACCAGAGAGGGTATACCTAAGAAGCCGTTGAACTTGACTAGACAATAAGATGCTGGACTCTATGTTTGGTATACGCTTGCAATGGGGGAATCTCAACTGAACTTGAACTGTGGTTATGCAACAAGGTGGAGGAATCCACCATGGTGGGAGGGTTTGGGGAGGGGTGGGGAGAATCCCAGTACCTATGAAACTGTGTTACATAATACAATGTAATTAATGAATTTAAAATAAAATTTAAAAAAAGAAAAAAAAAAAGAAAAAAAAATAGAAATGCAAAACTGGTACTAAGCACTTAATTTCACAAATCCCACAAAAATCACTGGGAAACATAAATACTATCATTACAATTTTTGAGGTTAAGGAATGGAAATATGGAGTGACATTGCATTGTGGCAGGGTAAGCTACTGCTTGCAACCACAGAATCTCACAATGCAGTATGCTGTGGACTAGCTGGTCCACATCTAATCCAGCTCACTACTAATACACTCAAATGGAGTTCTGGGGTGCTGGCTTTGGCCTGGCCCAGGCTGAGCCATTGTGGCTCAACCTGTTTGGGGAGTAACCCAATGGATATAAGATCTACTTCCCCGAGTCTGTCTCTCCCACCACTTCACTCTGTCTTTCAAAAGCAAATACATATACATAGTTTTTTTTTTAAGATTTATTTTATTTTTATTACAAAGTCAGATATATTGAGAGGAGGAGAGATAGAGAGGAAGTGGAGCTGCTGGGATTAGAACCAGCAGCCATATGGGATCAAGGCGAGGACCTTAGCCACTAGGCCACGCTGCCGAGCCCATTATACATAGTTTTTTAAGTCAAGCAACTGCAGCAGCAAAACAAATGAAAATCTGGCAAGATCATTACACTCAGGGTTCCACCATTACTAAGAAACAGGGCAGATCTGAACTCGGATCTCTGGTGTCGGTAGATTTCTGTGTCATCAGGGATAAGGAAAATCACATTAGAAGTTGTCTTGGATGCATAGTGGATGGAAATATTTTATAAGAAAAGTAAAAGCAGGCAGAGTTACTACACTCATCTGAATCTGTCACCCTGCAAGACAGGGAACAGAAAAAGATCAAGTTGGTGGCTGAGTGCTTTGTTCCCTGGTCTGCCCGCCCTGCCATGTCACCGCAGGGTGTGCAGCTTCTTGCAGCAAGAGAACAGAGCACACACCCTTCAAGTGATTGGCTTATTTCAAGTTTAGAATCCGGTAAAAAAAAAAATGGAAGGAACAGCACCATGGGATAGAGCACTAATTCTCTGCCTACAACACTGGCATCCCCGTAAGGGCACCGGTTCTAATCCCAGCTACTCCACTTCGAATCCAGTTCCCTGCTTATGGCCTGGGAAAGCAGGGGAGAATGGCTCAAGTCCTTGGGGCCCTGAACCCTTGTGGGAGACATGAAAGAAGCTCCTGGCTCCTGGATTTGGACCAGCCGATCTCTGGCAGTTGCGGCCATTTTGGGAGTGGGCCAGCAGATGGAAGAGCTGTGTTTTTCTGTACGTGTCTGTCCTCTAACTCTGCCTTGCAAGTAAAAATAAGATAAATCTGTAAAAATGCAAAAAAAAAAAAACAAAAAACAGTACCCAGGAAAAGTCGCAGGAAAGCTTAGACATGGGATGGAAATCTGCAGGGAGGAGATGCAAGACCTCTCAGGCCTGTGCTAGAAGCAGATGCCAGATTCAGACAGCAACAGGGAGCACTTGCCTGATAATGAGACACAGCTGCATCTCTGTTGCCATTGAGCTGATGGAGACACTGCAGGTGTGGTCTGCGTCCCAGGGGATCTCGGGGTGGGGAACTCGGGGTGGGGATCAGCAGCTGCCCTCCCCAGCATAGGCTCCCTCACCAGATGTGCTCATCAGATGGTTACTCACTGTCAGTTGAGTGTCTCAGGGCATTCTTCAAGACTCGGTCAACTTCTCCCTTTCTAGTCCACTTGCATGTCCCACATAGATGCTGCTTTTACAGAACAACCTGATCACTGTGGTCTCCCTGCTTCCATGTCCAGGCCGCCTCCTTCCCACCAGAGGGACAGCATTCAGCTGAGGAGTTGGCCTCCGATTGTGGCCTGGCCAGCCCCCGCCCACTCTGTGACCAGCCTGCATACCCTGCTGTGTAATCTGACCTTGAAAAAGGCAGTCATGAATGTGTTTATAATGTGAGACAGTGAGAGACTTAGCAATGAATGAGTGAGAATCAAGATTCCGTGTGCCTACTTGATCTCCAGTTCTAATGTTTTAGGGTTTTTTTTGTTGAATTAATGAAAAAGGAGAAAAAGGAGTGAAAGTTACAGGGGCTAAGGTTGTGGCACAGAGGGCTCAGCCACTGCCTGTGATGCCACCTTCCACATGAACACTGGTTAATGTGTGGCTGCTCTGCTTTGGATCAGTTCTCTGCTAATGTGTCTGAGAAAGCATCAGAGAATGGCCCAGGTCCTTAGGAGACTCGGATGGAGCTTTAGAATCTTGATTTCAACCTGACCGATTCCTGGCTGCTGTCACCATTTTGGTTTACTTGTTTGAAAGTCATTTAGAGAGAGGGAGATACAGAGATGTTCTCACTTCTGCTTTACTCACCTAATGGCTGCAGCAGTCAAGCCCAGGTCAGTCCGAAGCCAGGAGCCAAGAGTTTTCATCTGGGTCTCCCACGTGGATGGCAGGAGCTCAGGAACTTGGGCCATTCTCTGCTACTTCCCAAGGTGCATTAGGAGGGAACTGGATAACTCACATGGGATGCTGTTGTCACTGGACCACAGTGCTCACCCCACCAACCCAACCTTTTATAAATCTTAAGTTCTCTCTCTAAATGCTCAAAGTTGTGTATTTCTTTTGAATTTGGAGGAAAAAAAGCCATGCAACCTAATTTTGTTATCTGGTCTTTGAAATTCCATAGTAGCCTGTTAATGCTCATTATGATCAACTAGAGACAGACAAATTCTGGTCACTACTGGAATTAAGCATAATAAAACACACTAAAATGTTCATTACAAATGAATAGTCATTCGATCTCAGAAAAGGGAAGCTGCGTGGGAAGTCTGTGGAGTAGATCAGTTAGATTGGTAACAATCCTTGCGCATGATGCAGCATATTGGCAAGGCGGTGAGGACCACAGGTCTCAGCCCACTGCCGGGTGGGTGAAGAGCCGCTAGGTAGTAGAGATTTCCACTTCCAGTGAGCACACCATGTGTTCCACAAGTGCACATGACACACACTTGTGCAATGTCCTCCTGCAATGCTGTCTTCCATCATAACTACTTGGGGAGCATTGGTACACGTTAGGATGGTTCCAGTGCTGTACCAGCAGCCAGAAGACAGCAAAATGAACATGCCAAATACATGCCCAAATGCCATGGGCAGACAGAGGATGCTGCAATAGGCTCACCAGGGCCAGAAGTTAAGATCTCTGGACTGGTGTACATTGGTTGATACTACATTACATTGCAGCTTGGGATAAGCCATGTTAGAATAATTTACAAGGAAATAGACAAAAACTACATCCCTGTCCTGCATGGCCAGAGCTAGTTGTTAAAATTGACTCAAATATGTACTAGCACGTCGACAGATTTAAAATCAGTACCCCTTAGCGAGCTGCATTGCACATTGTTTTGGAAATGATCGGGCTGAGTTAGCCTGAGTTGTCACAGTTAATAAGTTTGGTTTTCCTCCTGTCTTGAAGACTCTTTCTTAACCCTAAAAAGGCAAGATAAAATTTACCTGTTAGGGAAGTCAGCTAAGAGCAGGATGCCACATAGCACATTGCAACCTGAAACACATTCAAGAATGCAAGGGGACAATTAGAAAAACTTATTTTATTTGAAAGAGTTATAGAAAGAAGAGACCCACACGTGCAGAAGGAGAGGGGGGAAGAGAGGGAGAGGGCAGAAACATGTCATTGCAAGGCCGCAGCTGGCTGACACTTCCCTGCGGCATGGTGACAGGCACTGTTTCACCTGCCGGGAGTGAGGACTGCAGGGACAGCACTGTGTAGGGGAGCAGGGAGCAGACCTTCACTGTAGCCTTGGCAGGATACTGCCTGTGATACAGACAGGGATGGAGTGGAGGGCCCATGGCAGGCAGATCACAGTGAGGGTGAGGCCAGGATGATGCAAAAGCAGCAGCCATGCAGAGAGTTAAAGCGAAAGCAGTTCTGATTGAGGCACCCAGCCCTGGAGAGGGACTGAGTTTGGAGCACAGTGGGGGCTGGTGAGGAGGACTGTAAGAGACAGAGTGGTCAGAAATACAATCAAGGGGGTTGGCAAATGCCAGCGTGGTAAGACTAGACTGGGATTAAGAACCTGAAGTTTATTCCCGTGCTACCATTGGTGGGTCTGGACAGAAGGATATCGCGATACCAGATGCCTTTTTTTTTTTTTTTAAGATTGTTTGAAAGAGCTGCAGTAAGAGAGAGAGAGAGAGAGAGAATCTCCCATCTGCTGCTTCACACCCTCCACTCTATCTGAAATAGCCAGAGCTGGACCTGTCCAAAGCCAAGAGCCCAGATCTTCCTCCTGGTCTTGCACATGTATAAATATCAAATGCTTGGGCCATTCTCCGCTGCTTTCCCAGGCCACAGGCAGGGAGCTGGATGCGAAGTGGGGCTGCCGGGATTAGAACCAGCATCCATCTGGGATGTTGGCAGTGAGGGCAGCAACTTTATGCTAGCTCTATACAGATGAAGTTTTATGGAGACATTTTGCTATGTGGAGCTGTGGAACCACAGAATCCCTTAGAAAACTTGTAATAGTGAGAGAGAATGGAGTTCCTTGCAGGCAGGGCCGTTCCACGTTTTGTAGGTACATCTGACAAAATCTGCAGAAAGATGGAAAGTAGGGTATGTGAGGACTGCTTTCTAAAGGGACAAACATGAACAGGTGTGAATGACGTTTAGCTTCAGGTACCTGTTAGACACCCAAATGGGGAGGGGATGTGCCAGCTGGGAGGGGATGTGCCAACTGTCTGTTTTCAAGCAGATGTTTTGTCAAAAAACTAAATAAAATTCAAGATCACTATGAAACCCAGCAAACTCACTTGTAGGTATATACCCAAAGAAAGTTAAAAAGCCAGACCCAGCGCAGTAGCCTAGCATCTAAATTCTTCACCTTGAGCGTGCCTAGATCCCATATGAGTGCCAGTTCCAATCCTGGCAGGCCTGCTTCCCATCCAGCTCCCTGCTTGTGGTCTGGGAAAGCAGCAGAGGACAGCCCAAAGCCTTGGGACCCTGCACCCATGTGGGAGACCTGGAAGAGCTCCTGGCTTCAGATTTGCCTCAGCTCCAGCTGTTGTGGCCACTTGGGGAGTGAATCAATGAATGGAAGATCTTCCTCTCTGTCTCTCCTCCTGTTTGTATATCTGACTTTGCAATAAAAATAAGTAGATCTTTAAAAAGTTAGAGCAGCCTCTTGAAGATGCCTGTACTCCCCTGTTGATCACAGCTCTTTTCAGTAGCCAAGACATGGAATCAGCCAAAGCACTGGCAGATGACTGCATGAATTTACATGCACACATGCAAGGGAAGCTTATTCTGCCATTAAAAACCCGCAAAATCTTGTCATTTGCGGTCACGAGCACGGGACTGGAGGACGTACTAAGTGGAATAAGCCAGCGCCGCCGCGTGCTTTTAAGCAGGAAATGTTGCTGCTGAAGAAGGAAAAAAGAATTGTGGTTCCTAGAATCAAGGAAGGTTTAGGGAATATATAGATAGATTGCACAATAAATACCAAAATATGTCAGTGGAATACATTCTAGTGCTAACACAACACAGTAAGTTGCTGAACTTAAAACAGCAATGTGGTTTTTTTTCTGTGGAGAATCAGGAAAGAAGAAATTGAAAATGCTAAATAATAAATATTTGACCATTACATTATATATATATATATATATACACACACATATATAACACACTGCACTCTTAAAAGTATTTTAAATTTTATAAACAAAATCATTACCATTCCAAAAGCTATAATATCACTTTAAAATTAGATTTTTTTCTGATTAAACTTGGATAATCGAAAACATTTAAAGATCATTCGACAGTGAAAATTCCATCAAAATTAATATAAACAAATAACTTGAAAATAATTATATAAGATATTTAAGCATATCTCTAAAACATATTAGGCATAAGTAAAAGGGACATTTTTAAAGTTACAAATGAACAAAAATGAAGGTCATAACAATGTGGACAAAATATTCTTAAATATTATTTGTCATTAGAGAATCAAAGTATAACATGAATATGTAAATATGCCCACATAGTGTACCACTCACTGGATTCTCACAAAGTGGATATGCCCTTGCAACTATCAAACAGCTCAAAATCCAGTATTAGCTCATCAAAAAACAAGCAGTTCTTTCAAGCCAACGGAAGACGGTGGTGTTGAGCTGTGAAATACAGGCAGCACCTCAAATCCTCAATGTCAACTACTCTTCCAGAAAGGAAAGGCTGTTTCCAATCAGTGGGAAACAGACAGCTTTAGAATTCAACTATAGAAAGAGTACGTGGAGTAAAAGTCAGCTGGTGGCAGTTTCTTCCCACAGAAAACAGACCAGAAATGGATGCACATCACTGGCCTGAATTAAAATGTTCTTAAATATTTATGGATATGCAGAGCCACATTCCGAATCTTGGATCAGGACCAGATAAGAACCACACAGCAGCCAAGTCACACGATCTGGGAGAATATAAAATGAGGATCTTGCAGTAGCAGTGGGAGAAATTTGTACAGATTGTCCTGCAAATCAAAATAATAGATCCCATTGACAATAGAAAAATCAGATACTGAAAGGCACTAGAGAATAGGCAGAGGCAGAAGTGAGAGGAAGAAGGGAATGGCATCAGTGTGCAAGTTCCTGTCCGACTTTGTGGAGTTGGATAGAACTTTAATAGCAACGCATGATCTTACTGACTTGAAGAATTAACAGAATTGGCCACCACCCATGATGCAGCATGCTATATGGGATCACCAGTTTGAGTCCTGGATGTTCTGCTTCCCCATTCCAGGTCCCTTCTGATGCATTTAGGAAGGCAACAAAAGATGGTCCAAGTACTGGACTCCTGCCACCTGCAGGGGAGACCGGCTGGAGCTCCTGGCTCCTGGATTTTGCCTCGCCCTGACCCAGCTGTTGTGGCCATTTGGAGAGTGAGTCAGTGGGTGGACATGTGTCTCTCCCTCTCTTGGAATCTCCTTTTAATCATTTTACTTGCTGTTTTTAATATTATTTACATAGTTGAGATGGGTCTCTGGTTAGGGTGAGGAGGGTTGAGATATGGAGGAAAGTGGGTGGATAAATGTTTCAGTTGTTTTGTTTTTGAGCTGCTGGGTGGTGGAGCAGGGAGAGATCTTCAGCCCAGTGGTTTACACTCCAATGCCCACAGTAACCTTGGCTGGGCTTCAGGACTGAGTACTCACTCTGCAAGGAGCGAGGAAAAGAGGTGTTTCCGTACTCACTCCTGCTGTCACCAGCTGCAGCTTGCTCTGGGGTACGGGCAGCTCTTCCAGGAGCCCCCTCCTGTTACTATGGCAGGAAGCCTCTCTTCTCTATCCCCTCTCTCCTTTCCCATGGTCATCTTCCCCTGCCCTGCTTTCTCCCACTTACCCATGGTTTTGCCTTTCCCACTAGTAGGAACTGTTGGGTTTAAATTTGGGGTTCAGAACCAGAAATCCACACAGAATAAAAGTTCAGCTCAAAGCAAGGTTTATTGGGAGCACTCTCCAGTGAAGTTCACCATCTGGCACAGGCACCAGGCCAGAGAACTCATGCCTGGGGGGTTGTGGGGAGGAGATGGCAGATAGTTGGTGGAAGGAGAGAGAGAGAGAGAGAGAGAGCCTGCTCCCTGGTGGGAGACAGCCCAGGGCCACATCCCCATGGCAGGGTGACCCATGAGGGAGATGGCCGCCCAGGCTACTCAGCACTGGGCTTTTCTACGTCTTAGATGTGGGAGATGGGGAAGGTGGCAGCTCCTGAGTTCATGCATGCTTGTGGCCTTGGCGTGACATCATAACAAGTGGTGTTCTGTGCAGACCTCTGCCTTGGAAGCATTTCTGGATGACAGTGTGCTTGACCTCGGCAGAGATGGCACTAAAACCAGTGAAGCTTTTTTGTTTGTGGCCAGAGGGAGGCAGCAAGGAGAGACAGCACCGGGATTCAGTCGCTGCTGGTGTTCCAGGGTAACCAGTGTAGAGTTGAAAACGAAATGGAGTAAGATGGCTCATCGCTCACTGCAGTACTTTTCACTTTTACAATTTCTGCTTTGCTTGCTTGGCTGTGAAACTGTGTGAGACTGTGAACTCGCGGGCCGAGCTGTCTACATGACCTTCAGCATGAATAGTTCTCAGTTCCCAGGAATCGAGGTCTGAGTCTGGTTTTCTCACAGGTGGCTTCAAGGCCTAAGTCTGGTTATCTTGACTACTAAGCCAGAGAAGAGCCAGGCCCAGGCTCCAACCACAACAAGCTTTAGTAAACTGTCCCTATAAACACTCTATGAATGTGCTGCCCAGGGATGCATTCTGTTACGGGGTGTTGGTCCCACTTGATTGGTTGCCTGGTTGGTCGGTCGGTTCCCTTGCCTTGCATTGTAATAAAACTTGGTTGTGATGGTTGTTGGTGACTGTAACACTGTTTTGGCAGTGGAGTGCATGCAGCACCAGGGGTTCCTGGCTTGCCCTTTTATGCACGCAGCGCCTTCAGGAGCTGCTTTTGCTTAGCCTAACAGAAACATCACTATTTTGTCTTGCTTTTTGTCTTCTATGTCATTGATGTGCATGAAAGTCATGATTTATTCCCTTTTACATTATTGTGCGGGTAGTTTAGGGAATTCTCATGACATAGGTCTTAAGATTTATTCCTGTTTTTGTGGGGGGTGATGAGTTAATCACAGCAAGATGTTAATTTTCCTAAGGAATTGTTATTAGACTTCATTTTAACAGGAGTGAGAAAGTTCAGTTCAGATACAAACACATTACCATGCTTTCTTTTTTTTTTATTTTATTTTAAATTCATTAATTACATTGTATTATGTGACACAGTTTCATAGGTACTGGGATTCTCCCCACCCCTCCCCAAACCCTCCCACCATGGTGGATTCCTCCACCTTGTTGCATAACCACAGTTCAAGTTCAGTTGAGATTCCCCCATTGCAAGCATATACCAAACATAGAGTCCAGCATCTTATTGTCCAGTCAAGTTCAACGGCTTCTTAGGTATACACTCTCTGGTCTGAAGACAGAGCCAGCAGAGTATCATCCCGATCAATTAAAAGCTCCAACATACCATCAGCAAAAATTTACATCACCATGGAATTAATTGACATAGTAATGAGTAACCAATATGTTAAAAGTAAATGCGAGTTCCCAGCCACCTTCTGTGACCACCTCATTGACATTTCAATTTTAGTTTATACACAACCTATAACATTCAAAACATAACATGTTATACATAAGATCATATCATCTTAAATTAAGGCAAACATGTGGTATTTAACCTTTTGGGATTGGCTCATTTCCCTTAGCATTATGGTTTCCAGTTTGGCCCATTTGGCCACAAAGAACTGCATTTTGTTTTTTTTAGTAGCTGAGTAGTATTCCATGGAGTAGATGAACCATAGCTTTCTTATCCAATCCTCTGTTGATGGGCATTTTGGCTGCTTCCATGTTTTTGCAATTACTGATTGTGCTGCTATGAACATAGGAGTGCATGTTGGTTTCTCATAAAACAAGTGTTCTGGATATATTCCTAGGAGTGCTATTGCCGGGTCATACGGTGTGTTGTATTTGAGTTGTTTGAATGTTCTCCATACTGATTTCCATAGAGGCTGTACCAGCCTGCAGCCCCACCAGCAGTGGGGTAGGGTTCCCTTTTCCCCGCAACCTCGCCAACAAGTGTTGTTGGTGCTTTTATTCATGTGGGCCAGTCTTACTGGCGTTAGGTGGTACCTCATTGATGTTTTAATTTGGATTTCCCTTATTGCCAGGGAACTTGAGCATTTTTTCATATGTTTATTTGCCATTTGGGTTTGTTCCTTTGTGAAGTGTCTGCCCATTTCCCATGCCCATTTCTTGAGTGGCTTGTTTGTTTTGACATTTTGGTTGTTTTGTAGCTCTTTGTATATTCTGGAGATCAGCCCTCTATCACCTAAGTCGTGTGCGAAGATCTTCTCCCATTCTGTGGGTTGCCTTTTTACTTTGTTGATTGTTTCTCTAGCTGTACAGAAGCTTCTTAGTTTGATGAGGTCCCAATTGTTTATTTTGGTCTTGATTTCTACTGCATTTGGAGTCTTTTTTAGGAAGTGAGGGCCTACCCCTAAGTGTTGCAGTGTGTTTCCAACATTTTCTTCCAAAAGTTTGAAGGTTTCTGGATGTAGGTTTAAATCTTTTATCCATTTAGATTTGATCTTAGTATATGGTGAAAGATGTGGATCTATCTTTTTGTTTCTGCAGGCTATCAACCAGTTGTCCCAACAGCATTTATTGAACAGACCTTCCCATTTGCTTGGGTTGTCGTTTGTCTTTTTGTCAAAGATTATTTGGCTGTATTTCTGTGGGTTCCCATCTGTTGTTTCTATTCTGCTCCATTGATCTTCTTCTCTATTTTTTTGCCAGTACCAGGCTGTTTTGATAACCACTGCCCTATAGTATGTCCAGAGGTCTGGGACTGTGATTCCCCCTGCTAACTTCCTGTTCTTGAGAATGGTTCTAGCTATTCGTGGTTTTTTGTGTTTCCAGATGAACCTTTGAATCATTGTTTCCAGATCTGTGAAGAATGTTTTGGGCAATTTGATTGGGATTGCGTTGAATGTATATATTGCTTTTGGCAGTATAGACATTTTAATGATATTGATTTTACCTATCCAGGAGCATGGGATGTTACTCCATCTTTTGAGGTCTTGTTCAATTTCTTTTTTAAGTAGTTTGTAGTTTTCCTCAAATAGGTCTCCTACATTTTTGGTTAGGTTAATTCCCAGATACTTCATGCTTTCCTTTGTTACTTTGAATGGTATCTTGCTGGTTAGATCTTTTTCCAACTTGGGGCTGTTAGCATACACTATTGTTTTGTTCATTAATTTTGTACCCTGCCACTCTACCGAACTCTCGTATAAGTTCTAGTAGTCTCTGTGTTGAGCCTTTTGGCTCTTCCATATAAAGAATCATGTCATCTGCATAGAGTGAAAGCTTGACTTCTTCATTTCCCATTTGGATTCCTCTGATTTCTTTTTCTTGTCTTATGGCCTCAGCGAGTACCTCTAGAACTATGTTGAATAGCAGCGGAGAAAGCGGACATCCCTGTCTTGTTCCAGATCTCAGTGGGAAGGGTTCCAGTTTTTCTCCATTCAGTATGATGCTGGCATTGGGTTTTGCATATATTGCTTTGATTATGTTGTGGATTTTTCCATCTATGCCTACCTTGGTTAGAGTCTTTAGCAGGAAGTTGTGCTGAATTTTGTCGAAAGCTTTTTCTGCATCTATTGATACTATCATGTGATTCTTGTTTTTCAGTTTTTGGATGTGGTGTATCACATTTATGGATTTCCGAATGTTGAACCATCCCTGCATTCCAGGGATGAATCCTACTTGATCTGGATGAATGATCTGTCTGATGTGTTTTTGAATTCTGTTGGCTAGGATTTTGTTGAGAATCTTAGCATCAATGTTCATCAAAGAGATAGGTCTGTAGTTTTCTTTCTCTGTAGGATCTCTGCCCAGTTTTGGGATTAAGGTAATGTTGGCTTCATAGAATGAGTTTGGAAGGGTCGCTTCCTTTTCTATTATATTGAAGAGTTTGTAGAGGATTGGGGTTAGTTCTGTTCGGAATGTTTTGTAGAATTCTGGAGTGAAGCCGTCTGGGCCTGGGCTTTTCTTTGTTGGGAGGTCTTTAATCACTGATTCAATCTCTGCTTCAGTTATGGGTTTGTTCAGGTTGATTGTTGCCTCTGGGCTAAGTTTTGGCAGGTTGTGTGAGTCTAAGAACTTTTCCATTTCTTGGTGGTCTTCTGATTTGTTGGAGTACAGTGCTTTGTAGTAATTTCTGATTATGTTCTTAATGGTTGTAATGTCTGTTGTTATGTTGCCTTTTTCATCTTTGATGCTGTTAATTCTTGCTTTCTCTTGTTTTTTCTTTGTCAGTCGGGCCAGAAGGGTGTCTATCTTGTTTATCTTTTCAAAAAACCAGCTTTTGGATTCGTTGATTTTGTGTATGGTTTTTTTTTTTTTTTAAGATTTTATTATTTTTGGAAAGCCGGATATACAGAGAGGAGGAGAGACAGACAGGAAGATCTTCCATCCGATGTTTCACTCCCCAAGTGAGCCGCAACGGGCCGGTACATGCCGATCCGAAGCCGGGAACCAGGAACCTCTTCCGGGTCTCCCACGGGGGTGCAGTGTCCCAAACCTTTGGGCCGTCCTCAACTGCTTTCCCAGGCCACAAGCAGGGAGCTGGATGGGAAGTGGAGTTGCCGGGATTAGAACCGGCGCCCATATGGGATACCGGGGCTTTCAAGGCGAGGACTTTAGCCGCTAGGCCACGCCGCCGGGCCCTGTGTATGGTTTTTTTTTTTTTTTTTATTTCTATCTGGTTGATTTCCTCCCTTGTTTTGATGATTTCTTGTTTCCTGTTGTGTGTGGGGCTCATCTGCTGTTGCTTTTCCAATTCCTGGAGGTGTGTGGTTATTTCGTGTATTTGGCGACTTTCTTAGGCCTTGACATGAGCTCCAATTGCGATGAGTTTACCCCGTAGCACTGCTTTGGCAGTGTCCCACAAGTTTTGGAATGTTGTATCAGAGTTTTCATTGGTTTCCATAAATTTTTTGATCTCATCTTTAATTTCTTCCCTGACCTATTGTTCGTTTAATAGCATATTGTTCAACCTCCAAGAGTTTCTATATTTCCTTGGGCATTTTGAATTGCTGATTTCCAGTTTCATTCCGTGGTGGTCTGAGAGGGTACATGGTATGATTCCTATCTTTTTGAAGTTATTTAGATTTGCTTTGTGTCCTATCATGTGGTCGATCCTGGAGAAGGTGCCATGCACTGCTGAAAAAAATGTATAATCTGTGGTCTTAGGATAAAAAATTCTATAAATGTCTACCAAGTCTAGTTGTTCTAATGTTTGTACGAGCTCTGTTGTTTCTTTGTTGAGTTTTTGTTTTGTTGATCTGTCTATAGTTGTTAGCGGGGTGTTAAGATCGCCCACTATTATTGTGTGTGTATCTATGTCTCCCCTTAAGTCTGTAAGTAGTTGCTTCACGAAGCTAGGCGCATTGGAATTAGGTGCATATATGTTCACGATTGTAATTACTTCTTGATGGATCAGTCCCTTCACCAATATATAATGTCCTTCTCTGTCCTTTTTGATGTCTGTCAGCTTGAAGTCTAGGTCATCTGAGATTAGAACAGCTACACCAGCCTTTTTTTCTCGTCCATTGGCATGAAATGTCTTTTTCCATCCTTTCACTTTAAATTTCTTACAGGATTTTCTGGTTAGATGTGTCTCTTGTAGGCAAGAGTGCTGTTTGATGATCCATTCCGTTAATCTATGCCTTTTGATTGGTGAGTTTAAGCCATTTGTGTTTAGAGATAATATTGAGAGGAATTGGTTTTGGGCTGCCATGAGTGTAAGTGTGCAAGTGTGTATTTGCGACTATTAGAGTTTTTGATTGGTTGACTTTTCTTGTATGGATTTTAGTGGGGAGGTCTTCCCATTTGCCATCTTTGATTTTGGTTTGTATTTTTTCTTTCTGGGTTTAGCACCTTCCTGAGGAGATTTTCCAGAGCTGGTTTCGTGTTGATGTATTCTTCGAGTTTCTCTTTACTGTTGAAGTATTTGATTTCATTCTCAAATATAAATGAGAGCTTTGCTGGGTACATTATTCTTGGTTGGCAGTTGTTTTGTTTCAGGATTTGATAGGTTTTACCCCATTCTCTCCTTGCTTGGAGCGTTTCTTCTGATAGGTCGGCTGTGATCCTGATTTCCCTTCCCCTGAAAGTAATCTTATCCTTTTTTCTTACTTGTCTTAGAATGGTTTCCTTGTATTCACTTGATGGTAGCTTGAGGACCACATGTCTGGGAGACGATTTGTTCGGGTCGTATCTACTGGGGGTTCTTTGTCCTTCCTGGATTTGTGCTGGATTTATATTTCCAGTATTCTGGAAGTTCTCCTGTATTATCTCATTGAGCACCCGTTGCAAGCCTGTCTCCTTTTCCACTCCTTCGGGAAGGCCTATTATTCTAATATTTGATTTTTTGAGGTTGTCTTTCATTTCCTGTATGGACCTATTGGCTTTCTCTAGATTTGTCTCCTACTGTTTGATGAGCTGCTGCCTTTCATTCTGATTGTCTTCCAATTCTGATATTCTGTCCTCTGCTGTGTTCATTCTGTTGGTTAGGCTTTCAATTTTGTTCTCTATATCAAGGATTCCCTTTTTGACTTGATTTATTTCTGCAGTGATATGGTTTTCGAATGCCTTAGACTCTTCCCAGCGCTTTTCACTCTCTCTGACGAATTTCATCATTAGCTTCTTAAAGTCCTTATCTGATAGTTCCTCTATGTCTTCGTCTTGCATCTCAGATATTGAGATTAGTTTTTGGTTGTATTGGGAGGGAGTGCTTGATCTTTCCTCTGGGTCCTTGCTTTTTCTGATACTTCTCCTCATTGTGTTTTTGCTTCTTGTTGTTTTGAGATTTTAGCGGTGATTCAGCTGAGCCGGCTCTGGTTTGGGGTCTCTGGCTGAGCCCAGCAGGGCTTACTGCCTGAGTCACCAGCTGCTTTCAGGGTCTGTAGATCACAGCCCTGAGCTGGGTCAGGAGGCTTTGTGGGCCAGCCCTAGTGCCAGGCCCCTTCCCCTGTGGCTCCCTCTCAAAGGCAGTGCCCTACAGATTCACTCTGCTGAGCTGTGCCTGGGCTTTGGGTCACAAGGCTAATACAGCGGGGGTCTCTGCCTCAGTGCTGAGCCGAGACTCTCCTTCAGGGCTTGAGGTTAGCACAGCAAGGGCTCCTGTTGCTCGGAGTCTAAAATCCCCAACCCCGGCCTGTGCTGGGCTGGAGATCTCCGTGGCCCCAGTGCCAAACTCGCTGCTCCACCGAGGGCTGCAACACCACAGGCAGGTCTTTCGGAGCGGGCTCCTGCTGGGAAAACCTGTCCAGCCAGTTCAGCTGAGCCTGCTCCGGTCTGGCCTCTCTAGCTGAGCCCAGCTGGGGACTCTGCCCTGAAGAAGCCACTTCCTCAGCTGCACTCTCTCAAGGGTGGAAGCGGATCTCTGAGAGGCACAGAGCCCTTGAGGTGAGACGTGCCCCCACTAGTCTGCTCCTCTGCCCAGGACGTGAGGCCCTGTCGAGCATTGCCCAGCCTCTGGGGCTCCGTGCGAGTCCAGCAACAAGATCCACGGACTCTCCTGCAGCCAGTCCACAGCTCGGAGCCGATACGGGGATCTCTGAGCCCCAGTCCCACAGCGCTGCTCCTGTTCCCTCTGCACTCTCCCAGAGCCGCTGAGCAGCGGGTAGGCAAGCCTCTGGGAAATCTCCCCTGCTTTTCCTCCACTTCTGCAGGGATAATGCACCCAATGATCAGTCCAGTAGCCTCCTCTGGGGGCTCCTGCCTTCCAGGGGACTGGTGCCCCTGTCGGTGTGGGCGCCTATCTTTCCAGCCGCCTCTGTTTTCCCTGGGGCGGTTGAGCCTCTGCCGCCTTCCCCCTGCCTGGGATCGTGACTCACCAGGTTTCTCGCGGCGTGCTGTATTTTCTTTCCTACTTTTTGCGGCTGTTCCTTCATGCTGTGTAGATCTTCTTGCTTTAGTGAACTCCAGTGACCTTCTTGCTCTTCTCCCTACAGTTTCGCGCCTCCTGGCCTGTTTCTCTGCTGGATCGGCTCCCCTCCTTCCCTACTCTACCCTACAGCAGCTCTCTGCCCATGCTTTCTTTTGGCAAGGGTGCAGTGCAGCCAGACTTGCCAGTACAGCTGGGTCAGGCCCTTGTCAGGGTCCTTTCTCTAGTGTGGGGCACGAGGCTGGCCGGGCATCGCCATGATGGCAGCCGAGAGAAGCCTGAGCTTGCACAAGCATTAGGAGAGGAGTCCAGGAAGACCCTTCCTCCTCAGACAACATCTATTCTTGGATACTACAAATACAAGTCTGACTCTGAGGGTTGTTTTGCAACTCTCCCGGCACCTGGAGTAATACAATGTTGCAACATCAGCTTCCCTGGAACATCCTGTGAAAAACGGCTTGATTAAACTTTCCGATTTTCTGGGGACTCTACCTGTGCTTCCTTCTTGCCACGAACCCAGTCTCCCTTTGAACATAAGCTGTTAAGGAGCTATAATTTTTAGCTAGCTTTGTGGATGGGGTGTGGGTGCCCCCCCCAGAGGAGCCCTGGATGACCCCCACGTGTGGGGAGGCACCTTCATTTCCTGCCTCCCTCTCCTCCTTCCTGGCCTGCACCCGCCTCCCTGAACAGCTACCCCCACCTGCCTGAGCCCATTCATGAGCTGCTGCCCTCCTCCAGTTGAGCGGCCCGCCTGATCCTGAGCCGTTCAACATCTGCTGTTCAACCCACTTTCTGTTGGTGACATGGTCTGGGCCCCATGATCAGCCACCTCTGCCTGGCACCACCAACCCCGCAGCTGGCATGTCTGCATGCCACCCGTCGCCCACATCGCCTGTTGCTGCCAGCGGTCTTCAGCCGCTGGAGCCACTTTAAATGTCTGCTCGCAGCGGCCAGCAGCCAAGGCTAGAGCCGCTACAGGCTCCCCTGACGGGATTCCAACAGCCTCCCTCGGCCCAGCCGTGCTGCTGCACGTGGCCAACTGCCGCCCGCGCTGCCTGGAGGTGCTGCGCGCTGCCACCAGCCTCTGGACTCAGCCCGCACCTTCAAGGCAGAGTTAAGACACCTCTGGCCGCCGCCAGCCGTCTGCGCCCAGTCTCTGGCAACCTTCAAAAGCGGCTGGTGTAGCCCCGCCTCACTTCGCCTCTGCCGGTGGCCACCAGCGTCCAGCGCCGCCTGCATGCCTGTCCGCCTGCATGCTGATGCTGGGCGCCACCACAAGTCTCTTCCGCCCCTTGTCACCTGTTGGGGCCAGATCCCTCTGCTGCTTTGTGGCACTTTAAGATGCCTTTGCCTGCAGTCACCAGTCACTGGGGCCCGAGGCCGCCTGCTGCCCGCGCCCGTTGGCTGCTGCCCAAACCTCTCTAAGCCGCCTGTGCCATCGGACATGGCAGCCAGCCCCGCTGCCCATGTCCACCTGCTTGCTGGGTGCTGCTTTAAGCCGCCTCTGACTGCTGCCACTTGCTGCCCCAGCCCTTCCGCTGCGCGCCCCGCCCCTCTCGCCGCGTGCCTGCTTTAAGCTGCAGCTGCAGCTGCCGGCTGCAAGCAGTGCCTTCACTTGTGTCCCAAGATGGGTTCTGCCCTCTACGTTCAGGATACCACCTCAGGAGATCCACCGCTAAGGTCAAGGTAGGAGTCCTGTCGTCGGAAGAAGAGGCAGGGGAGAAGTGTGGGGGCCTTTGTTTGCATGGCTGTGTGACTTGCACAGGGCTGGGAGGGCCCTGAGTGGCATCACTGTGATAGACCAGGGGAGGGTGTTGTGATGGAGGCTGGGAGGTCCAGGTTGGTCCTGGTTGGTCCAGGTTAGCTCAGATCTGAGGCCCAACAAGCCCGTGGTCCTGAGGGATCTGTGTGTGCACTCCAAGTTTAGAGACAGAAATGAAAATGCTCTGAAGTTCAAGTGCAACCCTCCCTGACTCAGTTCATCCGGCTTGTTGAACCTGCTGTTGGCGAGTCCTGGAGTTTCCTTGTGGTGTCTAAGAGCACAGGTGTCAGGAGGATTTTTGTGGGTATTTGATAGCTCGTGCCTTTTTTTTTTCCTTAGCCCTGCTTCTCAAAGTAGGAAAATATGGCTTGAGTTGAGGCAAGAGGATCACATAGACAAGTCAGTGCACTTGGAATGCTGCTTTCGTGCCAAGGTGGGGCGTCAGGTTAAGTTGTTTCCACTGCAGGTGATCTGTAGGCGTGTGTGCCCTCATCCTGGGATTGGGAATGTTCCGGTTCTATGTAGATTTCATAGGATGTGAGAGGAGAGCCATCCAAAGTACTGGCTGGAATTGGTAAGATAGAATACTGTCAGAGAGACTGACCTATTGTATCCAATTTGTTGATGAGTTTGATGCTTTTCAGACATGTTTTCTGTCTCGACTGTGAATCAGGCTGAATGACTGAATAATGAAAATTGTCAGTTTAGTCTTCACATTCTTTGGGTCAGGCATGCTTGTCAGGATAACACGCTTTGATTCCAGTTCTGCTCACTCTCACAAGTGTTGAATGAAGAGGGAAGGTGGTTTACTGCCGGCCTGAACATCTGCATAAATGCTTATGTGCACCTGTTGTTCTTGTTACCCTGATATAATGGCTTTGTTTTGTTTTGAAAACTTTTGTTTTGTGTCTGAGGGAACTAGAACAAATAATGTAGGAGTGGGTCCCGTGTCCTTTAGAACACTGTCAGCTTGCATGTAGCCGTGACTTTCTGAGTACACATTTAGCATCTTAGTGAATAATTGTTAAAGTGGAAGACACTTGTTTTACCTTTGTGGATTTCATGACCTCTGCCTGCATGTTGGAGAGAGCCAAGAGAGCCCAGATAAACAAGGTGGTAAGAACAAAGCAATGCTAGCTGGAGATGCCATGCTGATGCTAGATGAAGAGGAGGCTTGGCAGCTGCTGGCTGTTATGGTGACTTTGAGTGTTGCAGTAACCATTTCAATACTGGTTGTGTGCTTCTGAGTTGGTCTTCCAGGGTAGCGGTTAAGACACAAGCTCTGCCTCTCTCCTTTGCTGATACTCAGATTGGCAGGGGAAGTGTGGAGGAGGGCTTGCCTCTGGGCAGAGATGAGGACTTCAGCTGTGAAGCCTGGGTGTGTGGAGGTGGAGGCACTTCCAGAGGAGCAAAGAAGGCTGGGTCTGGGGGAAAGCCACAGTGTTGAAGCTGAGAGGACTTAGCCAAGGCCAAGGGGCAGAGTCTTTTTAATGTCATGCTGTTGAATTTGGAAGTACAGAACTGGGGTTCTGCTTATGGCCTGGGAAAGTTGTTGAGCCTCTGCACCCATGTGGGAAACCAAGAGGAGGCTCCTGGCTCAGCCCAACCACTGCAGCCATTTAGGGGTTGAAACAGCAATTGAAAGATCTCTCTCTTGATATCTTCCTCTGTAACTCCGCCTTTCCAAGTAAAATAAGTAAATCTTTAAAAACAGCTGTGGTCTGCCATGCTGGCCTCCCGTAGGGAGGTGGGCTGTGTGCTGGCTGCTTCAGTTCCAGTGCAACTGTCTGCTGTCGGCCTAAGAAAAGCAGTGGAAGAAGGTGCAAATGCTGGTGCCCTGGCATCGTCTGACAGTCCCAGAAGCAGCTCTGGGCTCCTGCCTTCTGCCTGGCTCATCCCTGGCAACTGGTGACGTCTAGGGAGTAAATCTCTGTCTCACCCTTTCTCTGTATCTCTAAGTTACAAACCAATAAATACTTTTTTAAGCAAACTATGATTGATTTTGCAATCAGTGGATGAGAAAGAATGAGAGAGATACATTCCATCTGCTGGAAATTTCTTCATTTATTCCTCAAACAGCTTCAACTGCTATTGTTCTAGGCTGAAACCAGGAGGCTGTTTGGGTGTCTTGTGTGAGGGGATGACACTGAAGCACCTGCTGTGTGTTCCACTGGTTTCCTAGGCACATGAGCAGGGGCTGGACCTGAAGCCGCGGCCACTCATGGATGTCTGGCATCACAGTCAGAGGCTTAACATGTTGGGCCACAGCAGTTGCTCCATCTCTTCCATGCCTTAATGACTTATTTTCCCTGAAAAGGTTTTAAGTAAAGTTTTTCTGTAACTCCCAAGTATGAAGTTTCTGCGTTTCGTAATGTCCTGTATGAGATATTGCATGGTTGATATGTTCACTGTTGTCTTAGTCTGCCTTAGCAGGGTGATGCTGCACGCTCCAGGCCCAGGGCCCACCAGCAGGTCCTGAAGCACCTTTGTTGGTGCCTTGGCCTTGAGCACCGTGACATTTTCTGCCTGCCCAGCTGGTGTATCTCCTTGTGCTTGAGTACCTCCAAGTTCTAGTGGAACCTGTGGACAAGGTAGCTCAGACGCAGGATAACCCGCTGTGTTGTGAGCTGTGGTGGTGTGCTCACACACAATGCTTGGAGAAGCCCTGCCACACTAGGGGTAGGCAATGACCCTCATATATGTGGCTGCACCAGGCCTTGGTCTGCTTGGAGCACTGTGGAAGCTATGGCCACAGAAGGCACAGGACAAGAAATTCTTGCATGGTTGATGGCCAGTGGCCCTTGAAGCCGTTGCTGCACAGCAGTGTGGCTTCTTCTAAAATATGTCATTTCAGTAATGGTGACTAGAACACGTGGAGGGCACCAAACATAATTCCCACTTCTCTCTTTCCCTGGTTTTCTTGCTTTAAAAAAAGTGCAGTTTTTGATTTTAAAGAGGGAAGAAAATTGGATGTCAGTACCTTAGGTAATTACTTAATTTCATAATTTCCCTGACAATATTGTGTGGGTTTTTGAAGAATCTACATGCCCAGTGAGGGTAGAGAATTTTGCTGTGATCTACATTTTCCTTTGTAAGGTTTAAGGCTAGTATTTTTTACATGCAAATAAACCTTAGCAGAGGTTAACTTGGAGCAAGTTGTGTGACAAAAATAGCTGCGGATGTGACACAGGCGAAGGTGTAGTTATTATCATATTTTATATTTTAATGATTAAAGAAATGGTTTTAATAATTATGAAAATGTAATAAATGGCTTTTAAGACACATAGATACAGATAGTCCTAGGTAAAAGTTAAAGAAGGAAGTTGTGTGTTGTGATGAATACCTTTGTTGATAGTCTGCTTGTCATTATGAATGCTGTTTCCAGGGAGCCTGCCAGAACCAGGGCCATGGCTCATTTGAGGAAAGAAAAAAGATGTCTCCACTTGGATGGTGCGACGTTTGTAGCAAATGGAAGGTTGCTCGCTGGCTGTATCAGACCAGACACTGGGAAACACTGCTGGCCAGTGAAGATGCAGGAAGCATTTGTGACTTGGCAAGGAGACTGAGAGTAGCCGCGATAAAGGTAAGTCACATTCTTTAACTTTAACAACTGAGAGACTAGTAAATCCCACGTTCTTACTAAAAGCTGTGCCTTGATAACAATCCCAGACAAGAGACAGTGTCCAGTTCCTTGTTCGTTGTGTTGCCAGTTGGTTCTTGGAAAGCTTGCTTACATGCAGCTCATAAGGGAATGTGGGAATCAGAAGTAGGACTGCAGACCGAAAAACCACTTAGCTCTTGAGATTCTGTTATCCCATGTATTATACAAGTTATATAAAAAAAATTGAAACCACCTGTTTGAAAGGCTTACAATGTTTTCTGTAGCTTGAAATGCCAGTCATGTTGTCGCAGACCCGAGGGGTGCATTTTCTGCAGTGTCTCTGAGCTGGCATCATCATTGATGCCAGAACTTTACTCTGCGCTTCTCTTTATATGTGCTCTTAATCATAGTACACTTCTTCAAATGGTAACTATGTTGATAATGTGACGAATAAGCTCATTAGGAAGATTGTTTTTCTGGGGACTTCTGGATTTTTAACTGCCTATAGGAACAGAAACCTCTGTAGTGCAATTGGAGCATTCTTGCATTTGATATTTTTTTATTGATATAGCAACTTGACAAATTTTCTGATGAAGAAAAACATTTTACAACTAAGGTATAAGAGTGTATATAGAACCTGGTGCCGTGGCCTAGAGGCTAAAGTCCTCGCCTTGAACACGCCAGGATTCCATATGGGCACCGGTTCTAATCCCGGTGGCCCCACTTCCTACCCAGCTCCCTGCTTGTGGCCTGGGAAAGCAGTTGAGGACGGTCCAAAGCCTTGGGACCCTGCACCCCCGTGGGAGACCTGGAGGAGGTTCCTGGCTCCTGGCTCCTGGCTCCTGGCTTAGGATTGGCTTAGCACCGGCCATTGCGGCTGCTTGGGGGAGTGAATCAACAGAGTGAATCAATCTGTCTCTCCTCCTTTGCATATCAGATCTTCCAATAAAAATAAATAAATCTTAGAAAAAGAGTGTGTATAAATGTTTGTAATGTGTGTCAGTCTTGAACAGTTACTGGGAGTCATATGGAGGCATTTTCTCTTAAGGTATTAAACACCTCATTTCTCTTCAACTTGTGCTCCTTATATAGGATTGCACAGATTTAAAGCTGTTTTGGATTTTTGAAAGTTTTCTTAAATGTTGCTCATGTATGTAGTTAATTTTGTGTCATATTCTCAAATTTGGCATGTTAGTATTCACTCATCTGAATGAAGTTGCCAGTCTGATGCCAACAGCCTGGGAGGTGAAATGTTACAAGTAGTTCTGGACAGCAGAGGGCAGTAAGGAGCAGTGAGCAAATGGTACTTGACATCAGCTGATGGGGATCCTTTCCTTGGTGGAGGCAAAGATACAGACGTCCAGAGGGCCAGCTGCAGGAAGGATCATTGCAGTGACAAGGGCCCAGGAAGGAAATCAGAATAAATGAGATGTGTGAAGGGTTGACTTATGGAGCCCTAGCTGAAAGTGTTGCATCTGCCCTTGAGGTGGGCAAGAGTAGACATCAGAGAAAGCACAGATTATACTGAAGTTAAATAATAAATAATTAAAAAAAAAAAAAAAGAACTCGCTGTTTTCTGATTGTTATTCCAGTCTGTTCAATGCCAGGGTCTGACTGCTTCATGTAACAGGCCTCTAAAGGTAGTTCTGGGAGCTAATGCAAACTGGCTGTCTGAGAGTTAGCAGAAAGCTTCGCACGAGGACTGAGGAGTGCAGAATCAAGGCTGTGAAGAAGTTGTTGGAAATGAGCGTCATATGCAGCTGCAGAAAGTGGAAAAGCTGCAGGTCAATGTCAGGAATACGATCTTGCCACCTACCTGAGCAGGGTGTGATTTCACGCTGGGATGGCGATTTCCCACTTTTATATCTGGGAAAGCTGCTTGTTTGTAGGGAAACTGTGTGGATTAGAGATTAGACAGTCCTCATTCTACTAACTTTAAGTCTCTGGTTCCCATGCGGCACAATTCTCCTTAGCTTCATTTTAACCATTTGTAGATTCTTCCTGTCTCAGAAGCTGATGTTGAGGCCATGAAACACTGTCTGTAAGGTGCCTTGCAGCATCTTCTTGTTTGGTAATTGCTCCCTGGGCTGTAGTGTGTGATGTATTCTCCAGCATTTCTCTTTGTGCTTGGACAAACATCCATAGTATTGTTGATTATGTTGAAAAATACTGTTTTCCTGTCTTCAATAAGCATACTTGAAGCTACTAGGAAAGTGCAGTGTAAGTTGGCTTACTAAGTTTTCTGTTCTCTTATTTTATACTCACGTAAGTCCTCTGAGGTGCTTTTACTGTCACCTGTGCTTTGGAGTGGAGACACTGAGACTAATAAAATCGTGGATTTTACCAGTGCCCTGTACATGGCAAATACCTAATAGGGTTCAAGAGTCACATGGTTTGATTGCCACGATCCTGCCATGACCACTATGCAACCTTCTCTCCTATATAGACAGTTCATTGCTCATCTAAAAACTGAAGAGTAGAAATAGGATAAATAAGTATTTTATGTTTGTGACATGCTGAAATAATATTGCATCTAGCTAGGCTTCATCTTTACGCTGTTTCTTCTTTTGGCATTTAGGGTGGAAAGTCCAGAGTTCAGTGACAGAAATGAAAACAGACTGCTATGGGTTGAGTCCCCCACCTCGCTCCCACTTTGGAGCCCTGATTTCTCTTTCCTTGCCGCACAAGGACACAATGTGAAGGTGCTGGACCTTGAACCGGGAAGAGCAGCTGAGTCAGTGGGGGGAACATGATCGTGGACTTGCAATCTTCAAAGCTGTAAGTAACATGAACTTCTTTTGACAGATCACCTAGTGCCAGGGAGTAGAAAACGGGGTTAAACATTTGTTGCTTATACTAATTGTTATCTACAGTATTATGTAATTTCACTATGAAAATGACACAGTAATAATATTATGGTATACTTTAGGGAAATATTGACACTTGGACAAACTGAATGAGAGGTTTATTCATCTATAGGATTCATGTGCAGGAATGATTATCTCAGATTAAATTGGAGGAATTGAAAGTCAGGGCCCAAGCACAGCAGACTGGTGTGTGAGTTTGTCAGTTGGTCAGTTATGGCATGAGCCTTAGAACTCTTGACATCACAGTGGTGGGCTGGCCTAGCTACTGCAGAACCCTCACTTGTCCTAGTGGTGTGCCCAGCGTCTGCATGCTAGTCTAGCCACGTCTCTCCCTACGGCCAGCGTAGGGAGCGGGAATGTTTCTAGGAGCCAAAAAGAACTCCACTCCTGGAATTCGTCCACAGGCCCGCAGTTCTAGGTAATCTTTTCATCCTCTACTTGTGATCACCCAAGCTGACTAGTAGTCCAGGAGGAGTTGTGAGCTTGTTAACCCAGATGGCGAGTAATTGGTCATTTTGTTGTTGATAACATGTGAGGATACTCAGGTTCTGCTGATGTGGCACTGCTGACCTCCAGAGCAGGCCCTGTATCATCAGGGAGACAATTCCCTTAGCTCAGTGGGAAGCAGTTCCCTCCTGAAAAGCAATCTACAGAGGAGCTTTCCTGTTTAGGAAAGAGTTTTGTGTTATTCCCAGGCCCATGGGTTTAACTTCTATGGCCACATACACCTGTTAGAGATGGTCCTAACTCAAGCAGTTCACATCTAAACATGGCTTTGTGTTAAGAAAATTTAGATACTTACAGTATGATCTGGTGCTTTTTAGCACTCCCACACTGCCTTAATGAGAACACTGATTTAGATAAGATGGGGAGCCTATTTAGTGTATAAATAATCATGCCAACCTGAGACCCAATTGTAAGTATGTCTTGACAAACATCATTAAAAAATGCTGGATGACAGCTCTGATCTGGAGATCCCACTTGATTAGCTTAGGCCTACTAGGGCAGTCAACCCTATGTGAAGGTTTTTCACACTTTTTCAATCTGTACTCTCTTTTTGCAATTGACACATTCCTAGGTTACGTCACATAGTGTTTAAGACTTACGTTTTGGGTGGGTTGATGGGGGGACATTCTGCCTACCAGCCTATCTAGCAAGCACTCCTTCCGGCACTCCACCAACAATTGTCCAAGGTTACCAATGGCCTTCATGTTGCTGACTCCAATGATCAGTGCCTGCTGATCTCGCACCACACCTTCCACAGCATTTGATGTGACCAGTGGCTTCCACCTTTTCTTTCTGTTCTTGCTTGACACCTCTTGCTCCGACTTGCTGCTTTCTGGTTTCCCCTAGATTCTCCCTTGAGGGTCTCCCCCATCTGTCTGCGTCTCTGACCTCTGCTGTTTCAGACTTTTAAAAAACAGCACCCCATTACATTTAGTTGGAGATCCTTGTTTGGGAAAGTGAGGTTATAATTTGGTCATGTGTCACCCCAGATGTTTTGCATAAAGCTCATTCTGTCAATTGTTTTACCATGGCTCTGTGGTGTTTGATGTTGAGCAGGCCCAACTGTGGTTGTAAAACTGATGGCCCAGCAGCCATGACTTCACCGGAGCCCCCCCAACGCTGCCTCCTACTGCATGGACCAGTGAAGCTGACCAGTAATAACCAGGTCAAGAAGCGTCATGCCTTTCTGTACAGTGATGTGCTGCTCATTACAAACAACAAGTAGGTACATTCCAAGCATGCTTTCCTGGTTTAAAATCATTTTTGTGTACTTTCTCTAAGTAAACAGAGTGGTTTAGTTTGGTCTCTGCAAATGTTTTGGGCTTCTCCCTTAATTATGAATTATTCTGTGAAGATTTATTCTGCTTCTTTTGCTTGTAGAGAATGCAATCAAGAATAGGAGGGTCAGGGTTCCTCTTTTCTTGGGATTCATACATATGATAAAATAGCAAGCAGATAATTGAAGGTTGTGGCAAATGTAGACTGTGTTCTTTTAGGAGGATAGAGGTGGTGCAGAGAATAAGGTAAAGTAGCAGAGAGGAGTCCTTGCAACATTTAAATTGCCTTTGGCATGAGAAGCAGCCACCTGTTCTAGACTGAGTGCCCCAAGCTGTCTGACTTAGGCGACCAGAGGCCCTGCTGTGCTAAGGCTCCTTCCCCCAGGATGCTATGGGTCTTTCCACACGAGGTCTCCTGTGTTGCATGATTAGATGGACTCCAAGAGTCCTACACTGCTGTGCCCTGAACCCTGAGCATCTTTCTTCAGGCTTGTCACTGCTTGCTTCTATAATTCACTTGAAAGTTAGAGTTGACAATGAGGAAGACAACATGTCAAAGTGAAGCTGGGTTGGGCCACACCTGTGTCCAGCAAGGACACTGCTGAAGCTGCTGATCACCCTGTGACTGTAGCAGAAAAGTGGGAGCTGTTTTCTGCACTTACTCATCACACTCTGAGCACTCGGCTGGGATGCATTTTGCATTGTGGTTGTGATTTGGCTGTAGACTGTCGGCTATGGCAGTACAGCCTTAGCCAGAATCGTTGAGGCACGTTGTTTGAACCAGACCTTAAGAAGGGAAATTTGAAATAAGCTATGGTTATTACAGCGGTGAAGAAACTTGTTTTCTGCCGGGGGCCATTTGAATATTTATAACATCATTCATTGAATGAGTCGAAGTGCCAACATTAAAAAGTATGAATTTATTGCATTTTGAATCCAGCCTGCAGTTGCCTTGACCAAACTATCCCAAATGACTTTTCTGTCCTCATACAGCCTGGGAACCAGATGTTCCCCACTCCTGCTCTAAAAACTCGAGATTCAAACGTATTTGAAATCTTTCCACACTAAAGCTATTCCAAGACTTGAGTCTGTCTCTCTTATTTGGAAATAATTCATGTAGTATTTAAGGATTTTTTTCCAACTCCCCACAACACCGTTGAATTCAGTAAGATATAGATAACCAGGGAATGAGTTTAAAATGTAATGTCTTTAAGATAGAGTTTCTTGTGTACTTACTGCACTCAGTATTAAGAAAGGAAACCACCCAGCAGTGTCCCATCTGTGTTGTAGGTGCCCTGGGTCATCCCTCACTTAGGACACACCCAGCAGTGGCCCATCTGTGTTGTAGGTGCCCTGGGTCATCCCTCACTTAGGACACACCCAGCGGTGGCCCATCTGTGTTGTAGGTGCCCTGGGTCATCCCTCACTTAGGACACACCCAGCAATGGCCCATCTGACCCTCACTTGTTTTGTGCACTAAGAGGGAATATGTAGGAATGAGCTGTTCCCATCACATTTGAGAAATAAACATCTCATTTGATAATCTTTCTCTAGGTACAAAAAGCAGTTCAAAATCAAACTCCGGGTTCCAATAAACAACATATGGCTTGCTAAAAATACTGTGGAGCATGGTGACAGTCCTGAATTAAAATCACTGAAGTTGGGATGGCCTTTGCAAAATTTTACTGCTAAGTTCTCGTAAGTACCACTTCTGAATCCTGTAATATCACTTTTTTGTGAATAGTAGTAGTCATTTTGCCTAGCCCAGGAAATATACATATGTGTAATTAAATCCCCCACAAACGTAATTTTGGGAAAAGGAAACATTTTGATCTGATTCTATAATTACTACTGACTCGCAATGCCTTCAGTCATGGCATTTGTGTGTCTTCTACTTTGTCAAAGTTTTTTTTTCATTCACTGGTGTATTTCTGAATGCCTTTAACAGCTGTGGCTGTGTCAAACTGGCTCCAGGCCTCACAATTCCTTTTAGATCTCACCTGTGAGTGATGGATGTACAAGTAATTATGCCACCACAGGCTGCTTCTCAGATGCATTCATAGGAAGCTGATCGAAAGGGTGAAGTAGCCAGGACCTAAATTAGCTGCCTTGAAGTGAGGTGCATTTATTTCGCCATACCCCCACCCCCTTACACTGCTTTATTCATTTTAATACAGCTGTCAAATTACAAGCAATGTATTCAAAATTGGATTGCGTATCTAGGTTAACAACAGTGATTTTAAAAAACTACAAGATGAGTGTTTAGCCTAGCACTTATGAAACTTCTATCCTACGTTGGAAAACCCAGGTTCCACTTCTAGTTCTTACCTTGACTCCGGTTTCTTGTTAAAGCAGACCTTGGTGATGTCTTCAGGCACTGGGGTTCTGCTCCCCACAGGAAGAGCCTGCATTGAATTCTCAGCTCCCAGAGACATACTTGGTAGTTGTGGACAATCGGGAGGTGAACCAGCGAATTGGAATTCTGATTGTCTCTCACATTCTTTTTATTACATTTAAAAATGTATTTTGTTTTATGATGTGGACACAGGCTCTGGGGTTGCCTGTGCCCTTCCCCAAGGTCCCTGTCTTCCCCATTGATTTCCCCTCTAGTACAGTGGATGTCATTCATGAACAGTCACAAGTCCATCATGCTGTTATTGAAGTGTTTCCCTACAATGCAGGCACGGACATTGTCAGCGAGTCCATCAGCTTACTGTTTGGATGTATTCAGTTCTTTCACTGGGTGTCCATCTCTGGTCTGTATGCACAGAGACACAGAGTGCTTTGTCTCCATATCTGAATGGATCAGTCCCCACTACACTTCCATTATATATCCCCTGAAATACAGAGCCAGTGAGCACAGTCCACAACAGGGGAAAATGATGAAGTTTCATCAGCACAAAGTTAAAAACACATGCTGCAAAAATAAACATGCCTCTCAAGATTGGTGAAAATGGGAATGGAAAACCCTCTTATAGGTATAGATGTTAGTGCGTGACGCTTGTGGTGCTGAGGGAATTACGTGATGTGGTGTAGGATCTGGTGGCAGTGGGGAATTGGGATGGCTGCTTACTGAGTTCAGAGTTTATTCTTGGGATAATGAAAATACTCTGTAACAAAATATTATTACAGAGTTTGGCATGCACAGGATGGTGAATGTACCCAGTCTCACAAGTGCGCGATTTTATGTGATCTGTAGTTAGCCATACCTGTTCTGAATGCTAGCAATTTATAAGTCCATGTGTGTTTGATCCTTAGCAGATACATCCATGATATTTCAGAAAGGATTTTAAGCATTTGTCTTTTAGCAGTAGGAGAGCTGACATTCCTCACACATACTTCTGAAAAATGTTTCCTATGTATTTGTTTAACATACGCTAATTCTACAATCCCTATGAACAATTACAGTAATATGGATTCCACACGCCCACCCCCCACAAGTTATATCCTTATTTCTGAATTGAGTATTCCATCCACATGGTAGTTTCTTCATTTGGACTTAACCTGAGTCATAGTGTATTTTACATTTATATAACACTTCAAAATACAAGAGCACTCAGGTTTAATTAGTGGAAACTTTCCTGTGGTCACTGAGTAAGCATCCCACTGTTGAAACTCGGGCTTTAGTTTCAGATCAGTTTCTGCTGTGGAAGAGCAGAATCCATCCAGAGCCCACGTGTAGAGGCAGGGAAAAGTAGCACTTACACCTGAACTACTGTTGCTGTCGAATGCCTGCTAATATATTTATCTAAATTGAAATTCTAAATCACATGGAATCAATTTTTTTACATAGTGTAATATTTTCTCCCTCTTCTCTGCAGGTCTGTGGAACTGAAGGATAAATGGCATCGCTTTCTGGAAAGGTATTTCTGCAGGATACACATTTTGTGTCTTTAGTTTGTGATCAGAGAACATAATCTCTGGAAGCAGTGCCACCACATGAAACCTCCTTAATAACACTTCAGATCATCTTCAGACTGTTTCTCCCTTGGATATATTCATTGTTGAGGAAGTTCTAGATGCACCCCTCATTCTTTCTCTGCCTAAAACCTTTTGAATGAAGCAACCATGGTCCTCAGTATATAGTAAATTCCCGTAAATCCAGGCTGCTGTGCTGGGTGAGTCTCACAGCAACACTGCCTGTTACCCTTTTTAGGTCGTGTGTTGGTGATGTCAGTTCCTTCAGTGCAGGCAAGAATGCTCAGTTGACATATCACAGAAATTATTTTCAAGACCACATGTTCCTTTCCCAAATTACTTTCCTACCCATATTTTGACCTTGGTAAGGCACTCTAAATGCAGATGTTTTCCATGGATACATCTTATAAGAGTAAAAATGCTACAGATATATGAGCATAGACATGCATAGTCTACAAATATGTGTCTTCAATAACTCAAACAAAATTTTCACATATAATGAAATATATATATATATATATATATATATATATATATATATATATATATATAAACATGGGTTGATTTGAAAAGAATGATTGGCTAATTTATTTGTGTATTTTATGGATTTTATTAGATCAATCACCCAAAGCCAGAAGATGGATGGATTGCAGAATACTCTGGTTAAAATCACTACCAGTAATATTAATAATTCTTCCAGTGTAAGTATGCTTTTCACCAAAAAAATTTAAACTACAATTATATGACTTAGCCATAATGAAAGAGACACAGGGATAGGAGGGCTGGAAAAAGTGACAGGAGTGATAAAGAGAGAAGGGAGGAAGAGAGGAGAGGAGAGGAACTGGGAGTGTTGGAGGGTTAGTGAGAGCGTGATAGAAGAACCTTGTATTAATGTATCTTCAGATATACATTCAGTACTTCATGTGTATCAAGTAAGAGATTATGTGAAGCAATGGAATCTGGTGATTCAGTGCTTGTGCTAAAAACGAGAATCTCCTGTTGAATATCCATAGAATTTCATTCTTAAAAACATTATTTTTCTAAGGCAGTGTTCTGGGAAATAAATCTTTCCCTCTGATTTTTACTACTTTCAGATGATGATTTCATTTCCAGTTTTCATGTTTGTTAAAATACTTTCATTTATTCTGATGGAATATTTTAAGAGAATGCAATGTACAAACTAGAGATGGGTATGCCATGCACAGTATAGGCTGTAACCCAGATGTGCCTGATTGGTTTACATTTTGTCCTGTTTGGATTTTTAAAAATTTCTTTTCATTGTCCCTCTAGATAGGTGTCTTCATGTGCCTTTTCTGAAGTCAGTTCCATGTGGTGTACCCTTTAATCCTTGAACACCTGCACAAGCCTAAATAAAATCATATTCTTGTGCAGCCACCGTCCAGTCCTCACCTGGAAATTGAACACCAATTAAAACAATGCTTCCACCTGTTTTTCATATTCCAGTTGATAGTCACTTTGTGATGCTCCCTTTCTGGGACAGGACCCACTCCAGGGTCAGCTGCTGCTCTGAGCTACTTACACCTAACTTCTACTTTGCCAGAACTGAGTAGAATTCTGAAGGGATGAAGCATTTAGGAGAGCAGAGTGTGTCTGCCTCATTTTTTTGAATGCTGTTGGAAGGAGCAGTTTCAATGGGATCACACTTGATTTCTGAAGTTAGGGTACACTAGCCAATATGTCATTGGGTGTGACCAACACAACAGATGTACTCTGTGCTTTATGCCAGTGTCAGATCACACAAAATGCCATTGCAGGGGAAAAAGATAGTTCAACAGAGTTGTTTGCAGCAGATATTCATACAACACCAATGCTACTCATTCATATTGGGAGATCTGTTTCCTTCTAATGTTCATTAATTTTATCTCACAGAAACAATCGTTTCCTATAGTACATTCCAGTTCTAGTGCATGTTGAGTTCCTAAAGTTCTTTCTCCTGAAAATGGATGTTTCCAGTTCACTACTGAATGGCACTTTTTGACGAATCTTGAAAAAAGATGTTTTAGCTGATATTTTCTTCTGCACACGTTTTGCTCCACTGCCTGTTGTTCCACATGCTTTCTGGTGACTAGTCTAAGCCTCCTCTACTGATCACATGTGTGTACGTCTTTCCTGCTTCCCATCCTGTTTTCAGTATCTTCTGTTTCTGGTGTGGAGTAATTCAGCAGTACTGTGTTAGAACAGTCACAGGGTGCTGAAGCTCACCTCAGGTCTTTGAGTCTCCCCTGACTGCAGAGAACAGAGGGATTGCCAGCACCAGCAGCCTATGAAGGCCCTCTCTTGGTATCTTGTGCCAACGGCCTGTAGAAGGGTGTGAATCTGGGCACCTCACAGTTCCAGACCTGTGCACCACCCCCTTCCTGGCCACTAGCCCAGGTTAAACACCAGTTGGGGACCTGTCCTCTTGACAGAATCAGAGAATTACATTCCTCTGTGTAGAGTAAACTGCTTGTGCTTAGTGAGGCATGCATTAGAGCCACCACAGCCACCATGAGATGCTGGTCCATCCCCTCCAAGTTCCTTCCTAACTAAACGACAGCTGGTCCACCCCTCGCATCTAAATGTGCCTCGTGCTCTCTGGTCCAGCTGCTTTGCGGATGAATGGGGAAAACTGTGCGCCTTCCCTGCAGTGACCAGCCAGGAGTCTTTCTTCCTCTCTGGCTGCAGTCTGAACCCAGAATCAGTGGGTGTGCAAGACTTCACATCTGATAATGTCGCCCGTGATTCCGGCTGCCATGGTCTGCTCCCATCTCGGTCTCCGTGATTCCGGCCACCATGGTCTGCTCCCATCTCTGTCTCTGCTTCTGGCATTTCCTCCAGTTTCCAGCTTTGTGTGTCCTCCCACTGCTGCTTGACCTCACCATCCACACTGCTCTGTGGTGTGTTTGTGGCTTCTGCAGAATTTCTACCTCAGGATTCTAACCAACTCTCATCTCCTTTGCTAACCTTTCCTAGTCATCCATCTTCACCAACTCTTTTACTTGAATTTATTTTGTTTACAAAGATATCAAGATCACAAGGAGAGGCAGGTATCCTGGTAATGATTATTTTGAATGTAATGCTTCTGTATATCATGATAAACCATTATTTTATGATCTGCGTGTTATAAAAAGATGATTCTCCTTCAAAATGAAGGGAAATTATCTGTAAATGGATAATGCAGAGCTTCAAATTTCTGTGGAAGGGCTTTCAGGTAGCTCAAAAATAGGACTTAAATATTGAGCATTTTTGTTCTTGAACTGTGGATTCACAGTGTCAATGAATATGGGGAGTGAAAATCTAAGTAGGTGTGATGCCTGTCTTTGTGAGGGCGCTTCCTACAAAGTGGTTTAGTAAGAATGTCCTCCACAGTCGGTTCTTAACCTCACATGACCAAGACTGAACATAAACAAGCAACCAGCCAGGGAAGGAGCGGGACCAGCCCTTCATTGCAGAACAATTCCCTGTGAAGGAAAGAATTTTTGCTGCAGAGAATCAGTCCCTTTACGGGTCCTGCCTGAATTGACATTCTTTCTCTTTGATCCTATGTTATGTTTTCCATACCATATTAAATTATTTCCTATACTTTAATGAAAGTTTTTCTCCTGGCTCTGAGTTATGTAAAGTGATGCAAATAAATTATTCAGCATTGACACTTTCTATTTTTTATTTGATAGTCCTCAAATTTGTCCTTTAACTGGGTAAGGATTTTATAATTGTGTAATCATGTGCTGAAATGTTTCTCCATATCACCAGTTTATATTCTCCTTTTCTCTTTTACAGTCTGCCATTTTAGCAGCTCATAATTTAGACACCATCAGGGATGTTATCAACATGGCATTGCCAGGGCTAGGATTAACTGTAAGTAACCTGAGAACTGCTTTAAAATAACAACTTTGATCTTTGATAAATGTATTTCCATGTTGCTACTGGTACATAGGTACCTACAGTGTGTATGTTTGTATGATGTACTATGAGGCATAAGGGACCAACTGCATATACAATGTGTATTGCCCATAGAAACATGAAATCATGGGGTAGAATGCATTAGGGATATTTGTGTATGGTCATTGCTCTTATGTTTTGATTTTAAACTTTGCATGAGCTGGAAGGCATAGTTTAATAAAACATGGGTATAATTTCAGATGACTATTTCCACAGGTTTTAATTTGAATCTCATAAAGGTAAAAAGCATTTTGTCAGCTTTCTAATGTCTTAATAAGAAAATAGTAGACGTGTGTTTGGATTGCTGTTTCTGTACACTGTGATTACCCTGATTCCATAACTGCTGACCCTATTGCTCTATCTCATAATCTCAGCATGAAGATCCCTAAAGTACATGTCTGATTTTTTGTTTGTTTTGAGAATCAGAGTACATACCAAGGCAGAGAGGGGGAGAAAGAGAAGCAAGCAGAAAGATGAGAGAAAAGCAGATACAAGGAGCATTCTCCCTTCCATTGGTTCAGTCTCCAGATGGCTAGAGTGCCCTAGGATGTCCTGGAGCCAGGAATATAACTGATGAACCCCGAGTATTTGAAAGGACCTGATTACTCGAGCATTTTCAGTTACCTCCCAGAGTGTACCTTTGCAGGAAGCTAGAGCTGGAATTGAAGTCCAAGTGTTGTGATACAGTTCTCAAGGATCTTATCCACCTGCTAAAAATCCTCTTATTGTGAATGTTGACATAAAATATATGAATAGAGTCGTGCTTTAGATACTGGTCCTGAGAATGACATGCCCTGTACCTGTAAAATTCAGTAAAGGTAAGGTGTGAGTGAAAGCTGGGCTTCTGGGGAATGTGTATAGACACCTCTTGTATGTTTTGTGTTTTAATTTCCTTTGTTTGGAACAGAGACACACAGGCACACGTAGTCGAGAGTTCACTACTATGGACAACCTCCACAAATGCTTAGCATAATAGCAGGGCTCATTCCTGCAGCTGAGAAGCTCATCCAATTCTCCTGTGTAGGTGGTGGGAATCCAGATACATGGGCCATCAGTGCTGTGTTGGGATGCACATCCTCAGGATTCCGAGAGGATCCAGTGGCAGTGTCCCGGGTCCAGTGTCCCGGCTTAACCCCACACCCTCTGTTGTGGGTAGTGAGTTTCCTATCTGATTTCTAACCCATTACTTTTCTTTTTTAAGTGATTGCATCCTGACAGATGCATACATGTGGCCTTTATTGTTGATGTTTTTCCTGATAGAAATTAGCAGATTTTTAATATGTATATGTGGTATTTGAGATGAAGTGAAAATTCCACACAAATGAGAAGTGACTAAAAGCCAAGGATGCAATGGCATTTATATTGGGACCATCAGAATCCTATCCTCACTATCACTGAAGAGCTTGCCATTCTATCAGCAGAAAAATAAGGAACAGTTTGATAGTATGGGTTCCTGGAAAATGTTCCCTATAACTGTGAAAGCTCTATATTGTTCTAATATTCAAGATTTTTCTAATGTATTCAAGTCTCCTAAAAGCTGCCAGGGCAAGCAGAGTTGGTATAAGAAACCAATTATTTCACTGCAGCACAAATGAGTTATACATTTGAAAGAAGGATGAATTGCTGAGTTTCTGTGTACTGAGTAAAACATACACCTCTGCACTGAAGTCTAGTGAGTAATATATGTGAACTCTGAAGAAGAGCTAGGCCTTGGAGGAGAGTGAGTTGTTATATGAATGGGGTTGGTGACAAAGATTTGACTTTAAATATAGTTGATTTTATCTAATGGCCAGAGTTTTTCTTGGAGTCTTATCAGAAAAAAAGGAATTTCAATTTACAGATAAGTGGATCCCATTTGTATCTGTATGTGCCAGTTAAGGCACTGCAGCATAAGGGTTCCATACCTTCAAGCAAGAGTTTCGTTAGATCTTCCTGCTCCTGAGTAATTTTTAGGCAGTGAAGCTATGTGTATGTAAATGGATATTTGTGTGAGAGCCTCCATGCCTGCTAGTGCATTTCCTGAATAATCAAGGCTATCATCAGGCAATGAACGATTACTCCTTGTGAATCTCATTTTGGCTTGCTCGCTCCTGAAAGGAATTAAAACATTGAACAGAAACATATTGATGTGCTCATTTCAACTGGCATTTCTAGAGTTGCGTGGGTAATCACGTTCTTGTGGCCTGCTTTTCCAGCTGAGAACCCTGCTTTCTACCATCCCCACAGTAAGAGTTGTGGGAATGGAAGCTGATGGGTTAGTTCTGCTTTCTCTTCCTTGCCTTCTGGTCCTGTGCCTGTTCTTTCTGGATGGCTGAGCTTATGATGTCATGTAGGTGTCACCTTGTTTAGGCAGTCCTGGCAGACAGTACTTGTACATGAACAGAGTCATGGAAAAGAAAATCATACCATTCTCCTAGGAGTCTGCTGATGGCTGAAAGAATGATCAGGAGTAGACTTGTCTTCGTTAGTGTAATAGCATAAATGTGATTCCTTAACCCTTAGGCCACTTTGTTGAGCAGAATTGTGGATCAGATAGTATTGGCCCTGGTCCCAGTTATTTTCTTCTTTGGAAATGCAGAAATGCTCTGGAAATACATGTTTAAGTATTCTCTGATGAAAACATGTTTTGAGGCCAAGTCCTTTTTTTCTCCAAGGGCTCAGAAAGAGATTACCAGCTGTGGGTCCATTATGGTAAGACTGAGGCCCCATTCCCACTCATGGGTAAGTGTTCTGGAAAATAAAAACATATTAATTATTTCAAAATTGCACTTAAAAAACCTGTATATCCATGTTTGCCCAAAAGGTTAAAAGCTCTCATAAAGGAGACAACCTCTTGCAATCGTCATTCACCCATTTAAAAGTGCAGTGCCACATGCTCATTCCACGGCAGACACAGGTGCCTGATCTCTGACTTCATACACTGGTTTTTAATATAGAAGGAACAAAAATAAAGTTTGTCACCTGCTTTTACAGGTGCAGATGAAAGTTATTTCTTGGACTTGTTCCTTTGGTATGAAATGAAAATTGAATCGAACTTCATTTTCTCAAGCAGATGATGGATACATATGTCATTTAAATTCCCCATTTCACCTTATGTTCCATAAGACACTTGTGTGTTTTTCTTTTCTTGATGCTGTTCCATAGGCAAAGGGGAGCTTGAGTTGCACCAGTGCAGTGCCTACACTGACAGTAAGTGTGATTGATTATACTTCTCACCATCAGCCTGATATAAAATGAGATTCTTCTCTGCCTAGGCCATGAAAATCCATACACAATTCAGGAGCACTATTATCGAACTTCCATCCGTCAGTCCGCACTGGGGAAGCCCACCTCTCCCCATATCCTTCTGGAGTCCACCCCAGAGATCTTAGCTGATGGAAAACTGCAGTTTATCCTGACGTGCCAGGGCAAGCCAAGACCCCAGCGTAGAGGTGGTGAGTACTTTTATTAGATGCAATGCCCTGCTCTCAGGACATATCTGCATTCCTGAGAACAAAATCAGAACACAAATAGATTATAACACCAAGGTGTTCTGACACCAAGGTCTTCCCTGTGTGGGAGGATGAATATGAAAAAACAAAACCAGCTTGAGAGAAATGGTTTGAAATCAGAATCCAGCACAGTTTAGGATTATGCTTGTTCTAATGTTAGAACTTCTGTCAGCTCTAGATGTCCTGTGCATTTTCCCAATAAAATTAAGCATGTATAAACCTGGGTATCTACAGAAATTGCCTTCTGAGGGGTAGATGTAAGGGCACAGTGAGTTAAGATGCATCTTACAGTGCTGGAATCCCGTTGTAGCACCAGTTTGACTCCCAGCTGCTCCAATGATAATAGACCTTGCTGGCGGTGTGCCTGAGATGGCAGCAGAGGGTTACCCAATCCCTGGGCCCCTGCCTCCAACGTGGGAGACTCAGGTGGAGTTCCCGTCTTCAGCCACATCCCTTGATGTGTGGCAATTGCAGCAGTGAATGAGTGATTTGAAGATTTCTTGGTGTGTCCTTATGCATTGCAAATAGATCTTTACCAGAAATCACATCACTTCTGAAGGTCCAAGAAATGATGACTTCCCATCTCAGGTGGGAGATCTGAAGGAGAGTTAAAAGTTTTGGCACTGAATTCAGATTGATTCTGTTTGGGCTGAAGTGACTGTGGATAGTGTGCTAAATTGATTTTTGTTATTATGTAACAACATTTTATGCTCAGTGGGTGTGTTAAAGTCTACCTCTCCTCCAATTCTGGCCTTGAGATCTGACTTCTGAATCCACTGATTAGGCTTAGCAGGATATACATACAGTCCAGTGTGGGGTGTTCATGATTCAAAGGCAAAAACTGTTTGAGAAGTATCGCTGCCAGAAGAATTGAGCTTGAAAAGCATCCTCATCCTTAGGAGATGAGACACAAAGAGCAAGACACATGGAGATAGATGCTTCCTGTTCTTTTCTTCACTCCATAAATGCCATGATTGTGCCAGGGTCAGGGCCGAAAGTTGGGATCTTACCCATGTCACCCTTGTGAGAGGCAGGACTGGAGCTGGAAGTTGGGGGCTTATTCATGTTGTGTTTGCTAGAAGCAGGAACTTAATTTTGTTAGCCAGGGCCTAGATTTGTAAGAAGTTGGAATTGGAACCTGGAGGACATCAGACTCAGGTACTCTGATATGGGCTTCAGGCATCTAAGTCAATAAACTAAACACCTGCCTGGCACCTTATAGGTAATTTGGAGGAAAATTCATAATGCCACATGGATGTAACTAGCTAATTCAGGTGGTATTAACTTGTATGTGGAAAGGACTCAGTTCCTCTCTTTTCTAACCCTGACCTCCCCCTCAAAAAAAATCTGTCAAATGGAAAATGTAGAAAGAAAATCTGTCATTGTAGGTGTAATCTAATCAATTTACTTTCTCTTCAGCATTTTTCAGAAATTATTTGTCTTGCCTGGGCGCTGCAGCAAGCCAGGACGGCCTGTCTCTGGACACTGATTCTTCTGCACAGCCGGTTAGGCTTCAAATGAATGATCTTACAGCAATCATTTTGTTAGGTATCATTATGATCGTTATGCCTCCTGAGCGCTGAGAACCTGAGGTATTAAGTGTCCTCTTACAACTGTTTCAAATGTGACAATCATTTGTCAGCCCTTGGCTTTGGCTGACTGGTTCTCTTATTGTGACCTCAAAAACAAGCACAGTCTGATTAGGAATTGCAGTCTTACTTGAAACACAACAGGAAAAGTGGTAGTCGATCTCACTGGTTTCAGCAGTGTCCTCCAGTGACTTGCTCACTGACGTAGGAAAGGTGCATATCTGATTCCCTGAGTCCACAGCCCCTCATTTGCAGCCTCTTGCTTGAAGTGTTCCTCTACTCCCTTTGTCTAGATGACTCAGACTTCTCACACAACCTCTCTCACATGAGTTTGGTTTGTATTTAAAATGCTTAAACACATTATTCTCAAATGTGTTCATACTTCTATCATAAGAGAATGTGTTGAATAAAGGCCACAGAACTTGGCCCTGTTATTTCCAACAAGGATTTTTAATAGCATGCACACTGGTTGATTGCCCAGTGTATCTGTTTGTTCTCTCCTGTGTATAAGGAGATACCTCCTGGGTGGGAAGGAATTTATCAGACTAGGTCCATCTTGGACATTCTCCCAGACCTTACTCCATTCACAAGTTCAAGGAGCTCCCAGGGTCCTGATCAAGATGATGTCATCAATGGGTGAAAAAGTATCAGGTAATACATTATGTTGCAGGCATAAAATATAAAGAGCCTAATAAATGACAAATTCCCTGTGATATTTGTGAAACACGTCTTGCTCTATTGGCATTAAGATGTAGAAGGCAGTGTAAATCTGGTATAATAGGCATGCAGTCAAAGAAGGCATTCTGTCATATGTGGGCCTTCACCCTGGTTTTAGATGAGTGTGGGCAGCCACAGAATGTAAGAATGCAGCCCGTAGTTATTTAGATAAGGATGGGCTGATGTCAATAACGGTGGCAATGATATCTTCCTAGTTGGGAAAAACAGGTTTTTGGAAATAGTAACAGCAGGGTAGATGATAGAGATTGATTCACTGGAAGCTTGAAGAAGAAAACTTTGGTTTAAAAGTTTGATTTCTTGGAAGAGGAAGATGAGGTTAAAATCAGCATTCAAAACCATTCAGTGTATGGGCATTGGTTAGATGGATGACTGGAAAATATACTTAGAGGCACTGAAGCAGATTTCCTTTCTTCCCATCAATCAGCTCTTGCCATGTTAATTCATGCACTGTATCTGTTCCTCTGCAGATCCGGCTCATGTTCTGGGCTGGTGGTTGTGAAACATCCTGTAATTTGTTTACGTTTTATTCCTCGCAGGAGATGCTTCGCTTTTTAAGGCAAAATGGGCCATCAACAAAGGGTGTTTTTCAAAACATTGACAACATAAAATCATTTCTGTGTCTCAAGGAAAGAATTATGTTTGGAAATACATTAAATTGGGAGAATGAGTCTCCATTTGTCGTGGCATGTCAGGAGCCATGCACTATAGCCACACTGAAGCCATTTTGAATATAGACCTATGGGACAGTGGAAAACCCCCGGTTGGCTAGATGCTTGGGAAAGAAGTTATGAAACTAATCACACGCTTAGCTTCAATTGTTCCTAGCAACTGTTTCAGAATGTGATTGATGCTGTACTTACCGATATCTTGTTACTGATTACCTATGCTATTGTCGATATGTTGGTTACTATTGTTGATATGGTGGCTGCTCAAGAACAATTGGTCTTGAGACCATGGCTTGCGTCCCAGTTTCTCTTTCCCTGAGCCTTAGTTACTGAAGAATATAAAAACCCTCAGTTGAAATCAATAAACTGACAGCTTGATCAGACCTACTGTCTTGCTGTCCATTCTTTGTGTCTCTTGTCCCTTCATTCTCTCCTAGGTGGCTGCGACCCCGTTGACTGTCCTGCTGGACAGGACAAATTGGCGCCCAACGTGGATGTGTGCAGACCACCGACAGAGAGAACGCCGTGCCATCATTCATGGAGAGGCCTCTCGTCAAAAAGGAACACCGGTTGAGCAGTTTCACGGTTGACCCGCTGGAAGTCGAGCTCGTGGGAAATATTCACGGCGCAAATCTTACGGAGCCAAGGTAAGATGGGACAAGCATTATCATAACATGACCTATTCTTGCAAGGTCTTATAGATTCATTCAAGACACGAGGAATTAGGGTGAAAAGAAAGACCTCAAAACCTTTTTGGATTTTGTTGGTCTGATTTGTTCCTGGCATCCCCAGGATGGTTCTATTGATGAGAAAACTTGGTGTAGAGTAGGTGATTGTTTTAAAGATTATTGTGAGGTTTTTGAGCCTGAGAAAATTCCTGTTACTGCCTTTAATTATTGGACTTTGATTTATGATATCCTAAAGATTGAGTCTCAGAATCCAGATTTACAGATTTTGGCTTCTGAGGGAGAATGATCTCTTAAAGAAAGTCACTCTCGGCTGTCCACACCTATCCCCTCACCTTCCCCTGGTTCTCGACCATCTTCTGTCATTATAGATATTGAGGCAGAGTCCAGTGCCAAACCCCTTGATCAATCTGCCCCAGAAGCTATACTCTCTCAGAATAATAGTCAATCATGACGCCTCTCACCCACCTCCACCTTATGCTTCAGAAGCAGCAGCTCCTTCAGCCCCTGCCTCATTACTAGAAGAGGAGCCTGTAATAGAACCCCGTAAGAGTGAGGCTTCAGATCTCCCCAAGAAGAGTGTAATATGCTGCCCTGTTATTCAGACCCCTGCAAGAGGTGGTGGACACCACATCACAAACATCAACCTCTGCAGTTTAAAGATCTAAAAAAATATTAAGCAAGCAGTGAAAGATTATGGTACTCAGACACCTTTTACTCTTGCTTTTATTGAGTCCTTTTCAGGCATGCATCTCCCACTTCTTTACCCAACCCCTTAGCTGAGAGAGGCAGGGTAAGATAAGCCACTTAAGGTTTATTAAAAAAAAAAAAAGAGAGAGAGAGAAAAAAAAGATAAGAAAAATGTGTTCTGTAACTTGACTTAACAAAAGTAATCTGATATAGAGTGGTCCAAATCCACTGTTAAATTAATTTAAAGCATGAGATGAACCTATGTGTGCTTGTTTTACAAAATATCTCCAGGTTAAAGTGTGTCGAAGAAGAGGTTGGAAGTTGCAACAGGTTTGAGAGTTATATGTCTCTGTTCTGACATGTTTGGTGTTTGTGCTTATGTTTTGTCAATATTGTTGGTGTTCTATTATTTTTGTCCGGACAAAACTAAATTTTGTTTTAATATTCTTTCTCCAGTTGTGTCTTTGTCTTGAATTGTTAAGTTGTTGTTCTTGTTCTGAATTGGGTGCGTGTGTGACTGACAGACGAGATGGGACGGACCATGACTAGCCCCTTTTCTCTCTCCTGGTAAATAATTTTAGAGAGGTCTAACAAATTTAACAGGACCTGGCCAAACCAGACTCTCCACCTCCACTGGGGAAAAAAATTCGTGTGTCATTTTCTTGCTGTTTGGTCTTCAGATTACAGTGTTGTCCTGGCATTGATTAGGTCTAACAGTATTCAACATGTTCAGTTAAATGCTAAAGGTACTTTTTGTTTAACTCATTTAGGCCTCTAAATTCTTCAGAGTTCTAAACCAAGTCTCATGACTTTGAGGGTTCTAGTAGGATACCTGGAACTCTCAAAGATTGAGATAAAATTTAAATAATGTACTTGTCATTTAAAATAATTTGGATTATAATCTCACAATATTACAAAATTATGCTAAATTTATTGCATCATATATGCTATTAAAATAGAAGAGCATTTATGTTCATTGGTCAAAATGTTTCCTACTCATGAAATTGATCCAGATTGTAAATTACTTGTGTTCTTACTTACAAGGAAATATGTGAAATTTTGACTTGCAGGAGAACAACGAATTCTTTAAAGATGTATAGTAAAATGGGTCATAATGTGTATGTTTTCTGAATGTTTGCCTTTAAAACAATGGAGTTGAAGTCTGATTCTTTGTGAAAAACAGTGTTTTAACATCTTCTTTTAACTAATTTTCATCTTATTGATAACCAAACCTGTTAACTAACTTCAATAAATTCCAAGGTAGTCTCTCAAGACAACAGCTAAATTTAAGTTTTTTCAGCTCTCTTGACTTCAATAAAACAGAAGTTTAGGGGAAGCTCCAGGCCCATCAGCCATAAAACAAGGAAGGGACATGCTTGGAGTCTGCCTTTTGAAAAATTTGGGACTTTGACTTTGTCGCTGTTGTGGTGATTTTTATCTGCCTTCATTTTAAAAGGGAAAAATTTCCAAATCAGCTAGAAAAAGACTGTTTGAAAAAACTTCTCTTTCCTGGTTTTGAGGAGGATTTGTGCTAAAATGTGTTTCCATGAATTAGGAGAAATGATTGAAATTTGCTTAAAGCCATTGTATTTAAAAGTTGGTATGCTTTTATTAAGAAAATGTCTTAAGAAAAGTTGAGGAATGAATCTTGTAAGCTTTACATATAATTGGCTATAATTTTAAAGATACTATTACAATATTGTGTAAGTCTTTAACATTGATACCTAATACATGCTGACGTTAAGATTGATATCTGTGTTAAAAAAAAAAAACAGTTTTTGAAGTGTGCATACATAGCAATGCTAGTAAATGCCTAAAAATAAAAATATCTTCAATTGTGAAAACTGTTAAAAAATGTAAGCATTGAAGAAAAAAAAGAAGAAGAAGAAGAATTTGAAGTATTGAACTTTAAATAGCCTCTGTTTAATTGGTGACTTTGTCAATTGCCTATCCAGCTTCAGTAAGCTCTATTCTTGTTCCAATCTTTAAATTTGTTAAAGTTCTTAAAAAGTTATGAGTTGATTTTATGCACTAATCCTGTGTTTAAGGTTATATTTCCCTTTTGGTGACTGACTAAGGAAATACACATTTTGCCTTTCAGTTGGGTAATCCCTTGTGTTCTGTATATTGTCTTTGTTAAATTCTCATGATTTAAAAGAACTGTGTTTAAGGGTATTTTCTGGTATGTGTTTATTTTGAAATGTTTGGGTGATCATTTATAAGTGATAAAATTTTTTTTTTTGATCTGTTGCTGTTTGAATCAATCTGACTAAATGAATGGATATTATAGTAAGGAATCTTTGACCAGATACTTTAAGGCCTCTTGGCATATTTAATAGGCTTAACTCTTTTGGTTCTGGGATTTCTAGATAGGCCCGACAGTCTCAAAGTCAGAAGAATGTGTTTCAAAAGTTGTATCTTTCTGCTAATGAAGTTAATTGTGGGACAAATAATTGATTAAATCTAAAAAAAAAAAATTGGGGGTGAGAGGGGATTGCAGAAAAGACATTGGGAAACCTTGCCAGTGGGGAACCTTGCCAGTGGGGAACCTTGCCAGTGGGGAGCCAGGATGGCTAAGTCTAAAAAGTACAAGAGTGTGTAAAATCCTACAGGTGGTATCACAATGCTAAACATAGATATTTTATTTTCTAGGATTCCAGCAAGCCTATTGTATCCATTAAAGCTAAAGTTTAATTGTAAACTATAGGTATGGTTTATTCAGATTACTAAAAGCAAAATATAACTCTAAAGAATTGGTAACTTTTACATATTTAAGAGAATTCTCAAATACCTGTTGCAAAAGCTGTTTTGTTTTATGTGTTACCCGGTACACATGTACATGTTTATGAATGAGAATTGCTAAGCTAAATCCTTTTTTAAATTATGTATAGATGCATAATTAAGCTCTTAGAGAGTCATGTCTGTTACTGTATTCTTAGGACCTACAAGATCTGTTCAGCTCAATAGTTCTACACGATTTTAAATGGACTTACTGCTAGCGTACAGTTTCAAGATTGGCCATGGGAGCCCAAATCCTCAAAAGTTAGATGGAAAATATATGGGTATATGTATGTAAGTGCTTAATGATGACTCAGATGTCAGAAAATGTTAAAATGCTCCAACATGGGAAACAGCTCTTACAGCAGACTAATAGACTGACAATTTTGAGTAGCACTCAGTGGCCTCAGAATCAGCCCAAACGCCATTCTGGTCTGACAGGAGAGCCAGCAAGAGAGCAAGCATATCAGTGTGGAAAGCCAGGACACTGAGCTAAGAGTGTCCCTCCGTGAAGGAGCTCAGTGGTCCACGCCCCAGTGCAAAGAAGCAACCACCGAGGATGGTTGTGCTCTTCTCTCAATGGAAGAGAGAACTTCCACTTTGTGTGTTGCCAGGTCTAATGGGGTTGTTGTTGATTCAAGAGGCTTCCACAGCCTAAACATTGCGTGTCTGGAGCCTCAGGTGATCACTGACGTCACACATAAGAGTGCTAATTTGTTAAATCCACTAGAGTCACTGTGTACACTGGCTTCCCATGCAGGGCTGTATATTCAGAGTCATAGTAAAATTAATAGTACACCTTGCTGTATTTTAGTATAAAGATTTATCATCTCAGTTTCTTATTATGTCTGAATATTTAACTCTTTTGCTCTAAGAAGTCAGCTTGCATTTACCTGTCCTGTGATGGGCTTATATCCTGATGCTGTATGCTAATCATTACATTGTTACTGTGCCTTCTGATTGATCTAGGTTAGCAAATTTATGCAGCTAAAAGAAGTTTCATGTATTGCATTGAGCTCATTGAATATGTTCCAAAATTTGAGACTTAAAGGAGTTAACTTAGATGTAAATCTAGTCCACAGTCTTAAATTAAAGTTTACTCTGACAAAGATTGAAACCTAACAATTCTTTTACATCTAAGTTCTGAAGCTCAAGTATTCAAACTGCTAACCGAACTCACAACCTGCTAGGCTGGGAAAGTTAACTATGTTATGTCTTGTTATTTAGACTTCAAGAAAGAGAAACCTTTCAAGTGCCAGGATGTACATCGAACACCTAATGACTTCTGCCTTCTATCAGGAACCACTAGATGGATCCCCTACAGCTACTGTTACCCAATGGCACCCCCCTCTCAGCAGGAAGTAGTTAAGAACAGATGATGCCGTCCCTTTTCCCTAAAAGCAGCTGGGGTCCATTTCTCTGTTTGGAAATGTAGGAGCTAGATGGAATAATGGGCAGTTAGGGTCTCCAGTTCCTGGTAAAACTGTCTTGTATACATGTAACAATGTTAGCACTATGAGATTCTTAAATGTTAGTATTTTCAACAATACTTATATATTGTTAAGTATGTCCTTTTGAATCTCACCAGCTACTCCCCAATATACCATCATATATGTGTCACTCCAGTAAAAGTCCACAATGTTTTGGCCAAAGTGATAAAAATCAATCAATACCTCCAGGGACAATGGTCTAGCACCTTCCTAAATTTCACCAGTTAGCCACCAGTATAATTAAAGTAAATGAGACCCGAGTACCACCCATGTCAGGAGAAGTTATTCTAAATGGCATTAAATTGGCAGCTTGCATGTTCAAGGAATGGAGCAGGATTATGGCCTTAGAAACCTCGATGGTTGCTGCACTAGTAGTTGCCATGCTCTTCCTGTACTGCATGCACAAACAGCAAACCTGGGAGCAAGTTGTCATTGGACAAGCCATGATGGCACTGGCTGTGGAAAATCCTAGCGCTCAAGTTTGGCTGAGCGTTATGTGTTAATAGGTGATCAGAGACAGATAAGATCTGACAGGACTCTCCAAGTGATAACCCCCCACTTCATGCCATGCGGCTCCAGTCTTCAAAGAGGCTTGTTTAATATAATGGAGCACAGCCTTTGCCAGATAAGTGTTTAGCCAATGACGGGCACCTTTCTGATACCCTGCCAACCTAAGACAGGGAGCGCTGGATGACTGGCAGGGCTGCCCAGAGACGGGTAAGAGCTGAGGGTCCCTCAGAATGAACCTAAGACAGGCAGTGCTTATCTTGCTTCACAAACCTTTCTCTTTTTGCCGCTTTCACTGATATATAGAAAAAGGGGAGATGTCAGGAGCCGTGCACTATAGCCACACTGAAGCCATTTTGAATATAGACCTATGGGACAGTGGAAAACCCCCGGTTGGCTAGATGCTTGGGAAAGAAGTTATGAAACTAATCACACGCTTAGCTTCAATTGTTCCTAGCAACTGTTTCAGAATGTGATTGATGCTGTACTTACCGATATCTTGTTACTGATTACCTACGCTATTGTCGATATGTTGGTTACTATTGTTGATATGGTGGCTGCTCAAGAACAATTGGTCTTGAGACCATGGCTTGCGTCCCAGTTTCTCTTTCCCTGAGCCTTAGTTACTGAAGAATATAAAAACCCTCAGTTGAAATCAATAAACTGACAGCTTGATCAGACCTACTGTCTTGCTGTCCATTCTTTGTGTCTCTTGTCCCTTCATTCTCTCCTAGGTGGCTGCGACCCCGTTGACTGTCCTGCTGGACAGGACAGTGGCAGCCGCATTAAAGGATTGTCTTTGGATCATAACTGGAACTCCTTTTACAATGGAACTCTACGATAGTTGGCTTGGTGTCCTTGATGAGGATAAAGTGGAAATCACAGAAATCAAAAGGTGGTAATATCATTCACATCTAATCCAGACATATCTCCAAATATAGCCAACACAGTTAGAGAAAAATATTAGCTTGTGCTTTAACCACAACAAGCATGTGCGCTGTGAAGAGGATTCATGTAGTCACACCAAGACCAGAATCAGAGGAGAGGTAGACTTTACCACACCCACTGGGTTCTTATTCACACCAAGTAGTATTGGTATGGAATTATTGACCACTGTACTGAATGTCACTGAATGTCACATGAATGGAGTGGAGACTTACTGATCCCAGAGATATGCTGTAAGAATAGCTCTTTGTTGATCTCACTATCCACTTGTCAATGCTAATTAGGTGGATAACTCTGTGTATGCTGAAAGAATCTGGATATCTGGATATTAAATTCTCCATTTTCTAGACACCATGCATTCCAATTAGAAGTTGAATTTTTACTATTAGATAGAAAATATGGTATTGCTCATTGATACTTCACTTATTTCACTGAGCAGAAAGGTCCATAATTGGGATCACTTAGTTGCTAACAATATGACTTCATTCTTTTCGACAGCTTAATAATATTCTAGGGAGTGTATGTGCCACAGTTTTAGCCACTCATATTTGCAAGGGCATTTGCATTTTTTCTGTCTTTGCTACATTCGATTATGCAGCTATAATATAAGATTACCGATGCAATTCTCAGATCTAAATTTATTTTGTCACAAACTATTCAGTTTATTTAACTGCACTGTCAACACCAAATAGGAACACAACTAGGAAGTCCAAGTAGAAACTTTCCTATATTCTTCAGCTTTTGCTCTACTCATACTTATCAACAGCCTCCTGCAACGGGAGAGCCATGCACACAGCAGCCAGTGTCAGGACTGAAAAAGAAGAGGTTGACATGAATCACTGGTGTAGCTCTATCCTTAAACCTATCTTTCCACCCCTGATTCTTCATTGAACAGAGCCTAATGCTATCCTAAAGATACCTAAGTAAGGCCAAGGAGTCGCTGGTAGGAGAGAATGATGCCTGGGTGGAGTTGAAACTTGGTCTGCCATGAAAGGCTGTGAAGAAAGACAATTCCCAAACACTCAAGCAACCCCAATAGAAAATCCAACCTACCAAGAGAAGTTGAATGAGAGAAGTGCCTTGGCCCAGTCTGGGTGACATGGAGCCACTCTGTTCAACTAGGAAGCACTGCTCGCACTCTTTATGAATGAGCTTCAGACATCTCACGGGTCTCAACCTCAAAGCTGATGGCAGGAAGATCTGTGAGACTGTGTGTTGCTGTTTGCACGTGTCACTTTGGGTGTGTTTTATGCAAGTAATCTGAGATGGATTGTTGTTTTGTTTCATTTCAAACCCATCCAAAGTGACCGATTTGGCTGTTTGTGCCGATTCAGGTAGGAAATAAGAGCCAGGACTCCCAGGGGAACATAATGCCAAGCTGAAGATTGTTGGAGCACTAGGTGTTGCTGTTTGCAGTTGTCACTTTGGGTGTGTTTTATGCAAGTAATCTGAGATTGGTTGTTTTTTTGTTTCATTTCAAACCCATCTAAAGTGACCGATTTGGCTGTTTGTGCTGATTCAGGTAGGAAATAAGAGCCAGGGCTCCCAGGGAAACATGATGCCAAGCTGGAGCTTGTTGGGGGCACCTCTGCCAACTGTGGCCTTTCCTGGTGTGACTCAGGTGCCCTTTGCAATGTGTCTGAGAATCCCCTTTCATGGTCAGTGCCAGGTCAGCAACAGACCTCAAAAGGTCCCTGTGTCCTAGGAGATGGCCCAAATTCCATCCATGGGATGTGCAATTGCACTGAGACTAAGGACACATGGGAGACCTCGTCCATGGACCAGTTGGACGACCTCTGACACAACTTGCAAGGGCACTTAGCTTTGCTCAGACACAATGAGATCTGGTTGGCATCTTTGCATGCTGCGTGGCATTGTGTGTTTGAGGGTACAACCAACTCTGCCAGTGATGCGTTGTCGTGGCCAATGGGGCTTTGTTTGCTGGCTCTTGGTGGCAGTGAGCAGATCGCAGTGGCATCTGAAGTGCCTTGGCCCAGTCTGGGTGAAATGGAGCCACTCTGTTCAACTAGGAAGCATTGCTCGCACTCTTTATGAATGAGCTTCAGACATCTCATGGGTCTCAACCTCAAAGCTGATGGCAGGAAGATCTGTGAGACTGTGTGTTGCTGTTTGCACGTGTCACTTTGGGTGTGTTTTATGCAAGTAATCTGAGATAGATTGTTGTTTTGTTTCCTTTCAGACTCATCCAAAGTGACCGATTTGGCTGTTTGTGCCGATTCAGGTAGGAAATAAGAACCACGGCTGCCAGGGGAACATGATGCCAAGCTGGAGCTTGTTGGAGCGCTGTGTGTTGCTGTTTGCAGATGTCACTTTGGGTGTGTTTTATGCAAGCAATCTGAGATGGATTGTTGTTTTGTTTCCTTTCAGACTCATCCAAAGTGACTGATTTGGCTGTTTGTGCCGATTCAGGTAGGAAATAAGAGCCACGGCTGCCAGGGGAACATGATGCCAAGCTGGAGCGCTGTGTGGTGCTGTTTGCAGATGTCAGTTTGGGTGTGTTTTGTGCAAGCAATCTGAGATGGATTGTTGTTTTGTTTCCTTTCAGACCCATCTAAAATAACTGATTTGGCTGTTTGTGCCGATTCAGGTAGGAAATAAGAACCAGGGCTGCCAGGGGAACATGATGCCAAGCTGGAGCTTGTTGGAGCGCTGTGTGTTGCTGTTTCAAGATGTCACTTTGGGTGTGTTTTATGCAAGCAATCTGAGATGGATTGTTGTTTTGTTTCCTTTCAGACTCGTCCAAAGTGACAGATTTGACTGTGCCGATTCAGGTAGGAAATAAGAACCACGGCTCCCAGGGGAACCACTTTCCTAAAGTGGTAGAGAGACAGAGTCAGTGGCATGTGTGGTGGGCAGCCTTCCTCTCCTGGGTTTACTCCCTGTAGTTGTGCAGGGTAGACCAATTTCTTGATGGAGACTTGTTTTTGTGTCCTGGAAAGCAAGGCAGTAGTCACCTGTTATATCCTTGATCCACCACAGCGTTGAGTGGGCACTCATCTGCCTCCCAGGTTCCCTAATTGCCTGTTACTTTTCTTTGTGGAACTATAAGGGGCAGTTGTTAAAACACAAAGCAATATCAGTAATGAATTCCATCTCTAAAAATTATTTGTATGTGAGTGTTGTGGCCCCAAAGTGGTTGACATCTCCCTGTCAAACTCTCATAGAATGCTTTGAAAAGGCTTTTTATCATGGAACCTTGGAAATGTCTTAAGTCTCACCATAGGATTCTGTGATGTCTGGGTGTATGAATATTTGTGATGTTCCCAAATGTGGATATGGGTCTTTTTTCTGAAAAATACACTCAGATTTTTGTTTTTTTTATTTCTCTTCAACAGAGATATTAAATTTCACAATGGGTTCGACATCAGACTCAGGTATGGAATAAAGTTTGATTTCCCGATAAACATTGACCCCAAGGTTGAGCTAGGCTTTTATGTCTGCCACAATTCTTGTGCATGACCCTTGTGGTTCTTTTTTTTATAGTTTGTCTAGATTTTTTACCACCAATGTCTTTGACATCCTCAATCTCTCTACCCCAGAGGGATAGATTTTTCTGGACGGTGACTTGCCCTGTTGGCATTTGTACTGAGACCCTACAATTACCCAGTTACTTATTCCGTTCTGCATGGACAACTGCCCACTGAATAGTTACTCTGCGTGTTACCGGAGCCTTTCAGGATTTCCAGCTGTACCCTTTGTTCAGATCACAAGGGTGTTTCAATGCTGGACCTATGCATGTTGCTCCAACAGAATGAATTTCAAATGACAAGTGTCTACTCAGAAGCTCTATTACCTCTACACTTTGTTTCCCACATGCATTTTACATCACTGATAATTGTTGTTGTTCTCATACAGTTTATCACTCAATAGGTTGATGCTTGGGTTTCAAAGAACTTATTTTCATCTGATACTGAGTCTGTTTTCTGCAACTCTATGAAGACAGACTAACCTTTTTTTTTCAGTTAAAAAGACAAAGGACAGCAGAACACAAATGGGATACAGCATCCAATAGTATAAATGAGCAGAATGCTCATGTGACCACGTGTTAATGGGCACCAAATCCAAGTGCTAGTTTGGCTCATCCTGCATCCTTTCCTCTCTCCTATGTTGCTAGGGAGCCCCAAGAACATGCCTCCTCAGGCTTCCCTTTCAATGCCCTATGTCATCATGTACCTTGTATGAAATTCCCTTTTGATACAAGTTCACATGAGGTTTTATCTTTGCTGCAATCTGTCATGAGCTGTGCAGGATGAGTGGTGATCCTTTGGGGAACCGTTTGGGTACTCACTTCACTATGACAACCACGATTCCATTGTCTCCCTGCACACCATGGCCCCTGATCTGATCGTTTCACCGTTCTCTATCCTAATGCCTTCTGAAAGTGTCCTTGATATTCAGGAGATAGTGGTGACACTCATTGGCCAATTGAAATGCTCTCAGAAATAACATACAAAGATGTCTATATGTTCTTACACTCAATTCTATCCGAGCACTATTCTCCCTTGCTACATGATTGTATGAAGTACAGGATAGTCAAAATTCTTCCAGGAATATGTTTTAGGCATGGATTTTGTGTTGTTGTAAGCAGTTTTTATTGCCTGCCATCTGAGGGCTGTTGACTCTTGCTTGGAGCTCACATAAGGCGTGTTTTGTTTCCCATTCCACCTGCAGGAAACCTGGAATGATGTGTCAAATAAGTCCGGTCAGCCAGAGGCCTATGATGCCAAGCCTGAGTTGGTTATGGGCCCCAATTATTTTCTAACCTGTGCCCCCTATTTCATGTGTTTAATTAGCCAAATCCCTTGTTCAAGCACCTTATGTTCTCCACTCACACACAGAACAAACAATAAGGGATGCTTTTTCTGCAAGACTGCATTGGTGCTTTCCAACATTCTTTCTGCCTAAGAATTGAACTCCTGAGTGACAAGTTCCCACAGGGCACATGCACTGAGGGAACCACTTCCTTTCCTATGGTGCTAGTGTTGTCTCTCAGTAGCACACTCAAGAGGCACTTCCCAGGACACCAAGAAGTTTGTTATACTTTTTATACTTTAACTTCTGAAAGGGGTAACTGCGAGGCTCTGAAAGCCACTGCTTGTGAATCAAAAATACACATCTGACAGGAATTATGAAGGAGTTCGCTCAACATTCAAATGGCTCCATCGCTGCATTCTATCTCATGATCTGTGTTTAAGTTTGGTTGTGTTGCTGAGGCTAGCCTCACTGAAAACCCCACTTTAGGTGATGTTGGGATGGCAAATCTCCCATGTGTGCTCTGATCCAGAGGTGAGACAGTTTTCTGAACACATCCACAGGCATCATCAGTTTTTCTGCTTTGTCATCATCAAACCCACTTGGGAATGCCACCCAGTGTCCAAGTCCATGAGTAGAACTGGACCAAGTCCTCTAAGCATCAGTGGATGGGCACCACTACAGCTTGGAAAGGGGTGCACCCATATCAGAAGCCCTCTGTCTTCTGAGGGACTTAATGGAGTAGTCTGCATGGTTTCTTGGATTTTTTTCTTCTTTCTGCCCTATAATTAGTTGAAATGCCCACTAAAAACTAAGTTGCCAGAAACTGAGTAACCTTCCTCATCTGATGAAGTCTTCAGAACTGCGCGGATCAAGCAGAATGATGACTTGGCACTTTTCTACTTCCTATAACCTTTCCTTTTCTATGTATTTATCTTTGTTCTTTAATGATGTAAACTACACTGGTAAAGACATAATTGGACTGAGAAATATTAGAAAGCTCATGATGCATTTAAAATTAATACTTGTGTTGCTCTGAGATTTTCAAAATTATAAACTGTGTTATTATGGATAAGTTTTCATAGAGTGTGTTGTATGCTGGCAGTCTCATAAACACCCACATTGTGAGAATAAGTCTGTGGTGAAAAATATTGTGTTGCAGTTTTCAGCTGGTTAAATGATATTTAAAAACACACTAAGAATTTTTTTTATCTCCCATTTTCAACAGGTGATGTTCTATCAGGATGGAGTCTGATGTCTTGTCAGGTATGTTGCCTGAACACATTATTTCAATGCCAATTGGTGACTTCTGTCCCTTGATCTCTTAGTCACTACAGAGTCGAGTCAGCCTACTTCCTTAGCATTTTCTTTGATTTTCCTTGAGCTTGCTTTAATGTAACTCAAAAGGCAACTCCATCAAAACCTGCATGTTTGAGTTCTCTAGCTTCATTTGAAATCTGCAGCTTACACATAAGGAGGAAGGGGTTCTTCGGGGGAGAATCAGCCAAGAGGCAGCCAAACTGAGATCATGCTGTAGTTTAATGTTTTCCTATCACTTGTTATGGAACACTAACAGCACTGTCAGCTTCTTTATCCCTTGTCTTTTGCTTTATCAAAGTGTGGTTGTGATGCCAAGTACAAAAATGCTATCAGTGACAAAAATGTAAAATCTAAAAATAAATTTAGCATACAGGCGTTTTTCTCTCAAAAGTATTCAGACTAGACATCAAATTTTCATCAAGCAGTAACTGTGTAAACTTATCTCTGTTGTGTCTCAGAAGCCACATGAGTCCCATGGGTTTATCAGGTTTTGATGTTTTTTTTTCATTGCCACTCAAGGTTGAAATGAGTATATTGTCTTCAGCTATACTGAGAAAACTCCAGGCTTTGCTTTAGCAGAAGAAGTGATACCAGCACTGCCATCAAGATCAGTGTCACATAGAATGGCTGACCAGAACTTTTGAGTGGGAGCTGACACCTGACCTAGGGCGTGGGCCCATCCGCGTCTAGTGTGTTCTGATCTCTGGAAGAGCACAGTTGGCATGTTCTTTAGGATTTTACTTCTCAGTCACTTCCTTTGACCTCATATGAGGGACTACTGGTTCTCAAATGCTTGCATAGCATTTTGCAAGCATTGCTGTAAATCCTTGTCCATGAGGAGTGGATGGGATTCCATAGGAACACGTGCTGCAGTGGAACGTAACCATTTTGCTTCAGGCTGTTCCGTCGTTGTCTTACAGTTGCATACTAAATGGACACACTCCAAATGACCAGATGCACTCGGCTTATCTGTCTTTATCCTTCTTTGATATTGTAGTGTAACTCCAATTCTTTCTGCACAAATGGTATTCAAAGATAAAAATAACACATGTTTAAAAGGAATCCAGAATACAAATATACTTTGTTAAAGAAAAAGCTTAAATCTATCTATCGTAATGTGTACTACCCTTAATTTTTTGGCCTGAGGTCTCAAAACTCTCATGAAAATCCTCAGTATAAGTGCATAATGCTGGGATTCAGAATATTTTACCACTGTCCAATACTTAGATGAATCTATTTCTGTAAAATTTTTAAATAAAGTTTCATTTTCCTGCAACAGAATAAATAAATACACATTGGAACACCACCCATTGTTTAATAACACTGATTGTACAAGCATCATCCACTGAGGGAGGAAGCCAGGCCTGCGCTTCATCTCAGGAGGACTGTCCATGAGGCCCCTAAACAAATACCGTCATTTTGCCTGCATGCTCTTCTGTCCTGAGCCAGGGCCTGCCTTTTTCCCAAGAGATGCCCTCCCAGCCTACCTACCAGGAAGGGAGAAGCCTCTTGAGCCCAGGCAGGCCTAGGCCCAGCTCACCACGTGGTCACGGTGGCTGCAGCCAGGACCCCAAACATGGAGTCTGACCCAACCCAGGACCTCTGAACGGCGAACAGGCTGCTGCAAGTTCCTTGAGCTCTCAGTGGAACACCAGTGGACACAGCACTTTTCCGATTATCAGACCATTTGGTTTTTCTTTACCTTTTGTTCCTGCTGGAGTAAGTGTAAGTCACTAATACCAATGATAGTCAAGAATGAAAGAAAAAGAAAAGAATGGGTGAATTATAAACATTTTTTTCTCAAAAGTTATTAAAGCCATGATCCTTTTTTTTAGTATACATATTTTAATAAGCTAATCTCAGAAAATAATCAGAAAAGTATCAGTATGCAATAGGAACTGGTACTGCATGGATTTTGAATAAGTTCTTTCAGTGCAGTCAGATATGGAGTTGGATATGTGATCTACAAGTATTTTGACAATTTTTGTTTTGTTTTGTTTTTTCTTCAACAGATCATGTAATGTAGCTGCCAGAATTGAGCCCGAGCCAGGTATGTTGAACGACCAAAAGCTCCCAATGTCAAACAAGCCTAGCCTGATTCTGTTTGATCCCACATATGTCATATGTTGGCCCTCTGTGGTACTAAAAAGCTGGTTTAGCATAATTCCTGGATACTCTGTGTGCCAGTCAAAGGATTACTTTTTCAGCATGTTTCATTTTTCTAACTTGGCTTGAAATCTTAAGTTTCTTAAAGTGGTACAGTGTCTTGGCAGAGAATTGTGCATGTGGCACCTAAACTAAGACTCCTGTTACTCCTCATGTCTCTCATCCTGGTGGTCAGTAGAACACTGAATTTGCAGTTTACAAGCCACTAGTTTATTTTTTTTTTATGTCCTCACTCTGGCTTTTCCAAGGAGTAGCTCTTACTCTAGGGATACAATGTTACATTTGAATACAAAATGTTAAATGTGTGAAGAAGTATGCAATAGGGGGTCACTTTGGTCCAAAAGGTATCAAATCATTATCTTCTCATAAGTTGTAGTTTTTTCATCAGCTTGTTTCCATGGTGAATTGGAAACCTCCTTAAAATCCTCATCACAAGTATCATGGGTATATTGTATTTTGGTCAAATTGTTATTTTTTTTTCCTGCGCTCAGATGTTGATACAAGACTGTTGCTTGAAAATATACTAAGAAAATGACTTGTTTTTCTTTAGCAGAGGGAATTAAGCTACACATGCAAAACAGAGAAGCTCAAGTGTAATCAATGACCAAATTATACAGTGAGAGATGGTGTCAGCCTGAGTGTAGCGTAGGCCCACCCCTGTCTACTGTCCCCTTCCTTCAGAGTTACTGAAGACGGAAGCTGAGTTGGCATTGTTCCCTATGTTTTTAAATTTGCTATGCACATCTTTTAACCTCACACTAAGAACTACTTTTTTTCTAGAATGATTGCATTTAAAAAAAAGTTTGCTTGGCATCTTCTGTTTCTGTCCATGAAGAATGAATGCAGTTCTTTGGACAAAATTGAGTTACCAAAACTAAAACAACCATTTTGTTTCAAGTGATTCATTGTCTCACAGTTGAGCATTGAATGTTAACATGCTGAGCTGCCAGGTCCCTTCAGTGTGAATGCTTTCTACAAACACAGAATTCAAAGATAACCTATGTAGTGTGAATTTTGAACATGAATTCATTTGGGATCAGAAAGACTAAGTATCCATTTTTTTCTCACAACTTGTATTTTTCTTAAATGTTCTGAAACCCCATGAACATCATCATGATGAGTGTTATGGCTGGATTTATAATAATCTATTTTTTCACTCTTTGACACTGAGACTTTTTATGAAACTGTGTCACATAATACAATGTAATTAATGAATTAAAAATAATAAATAAATTTTTAAAAAGTCATTTTTCTTGAATGGATTAATAACACCACTCCCAGATGTGATCCACACTCAGTTTCAGCGATTTACCTGGGTTTTCTATTTGGAGAGGATCCCAGGAGTGATCCTGGCATGCTCACCGCCATGTCTCCTGTCCTTGTCTTGTCAGTCACTGAAGGGTTCATTTGGCATGATTCCTTAGGACTTCTTTCTTTACCTTCCCTGCAACAGTTCTAACACCTACTCCTCAAACTGCTGATTATTGGCAATGGTTTGATAGTCCCTTCATTGCTTGGAGGAAATCTTTGGTGAAAGTCCTTAAAGCAGGATTCAGGGTGCTTCCACACTGTGAGATGATTATTAACCAGAACATTCTTTCTGGTTTTTTCTTCAACAGAGAAACATCCTGGCAACTTGGAAGACCAAATGATTGGCAAGAAGGCTCAAGAAATCCTACGGACAGAAGACACATCTAGTAGAAGGCCACACAGCTCTTCTGTTCCACCTATTCAGTTTTTAGTATTTTCCACACTTTTGTATGTCTAATTTTCTAAATTTCAATATTAACCCAAACTCTGTTTTTAAGAAGAAAATGCAAAAATTCAAAATTGGGATGAAATTTATGCCCAGAAATAGCCAATTTTTTTTTTGTTAACAACATAGGAATCACTACAAACTCAGTTTTTTCTTTTAGCATTGAGAGACTTTAAACAGCACACAGAGTAATAAGCTGTTCCAAAATATCAGCTCAGTTAATGTCACCCTTCAGTTTTCATCGTCATTACTCAAGGGGATTTCTAGTTCCTACATAAGGAATGTTTTAAGATAAAGTAAAAACTGTAAGAATGAATTTAAAAAGTGAGCTGAGTTGGTACAAAAACTTTAAATCTATGCATAGATTTTTTAGTATGTATTTTGATAAACTTTTTTACGAGATTGTCTCTGTTAATATAAACATAATATTCAGAGATCTCAGAAAAAATTTCATGAAAATATATACCAGAGAAATATATGCATGGATGTAATTTTTTTGTGCCAATACCAACTCATGTTTAAATTCATTTTTTTTTTTTAAAGATTTATTTTATTTCCATTACAAAGTCAGATATACTGAGAGGAGGAGAGAGAGAGAGGAAGTGGAGCTGCCGGGATCAGAACCAGCGGCCACATGGGATCAAGGCGAGAACCTTAGCCACTAGGCCACACCGCTGAGCCCTTAAATTCATTTTTATAGTTTTTAATTTTATCTTTTTTTGTTTATTTTGAAATATCTGTTCATTTGTAGGATTGAAACAAATGTGCTTCTATACCATTAATAAGCTGGATGTTATCCCCAGGAGAAATGATGGTTTTAAAATTCTGTAGAAACTGAAGATTAAATATGAATTTATCGAACACCTATGACAATGTTATTAGTTAAATACTGCACACAATGATGAAGTGATTCCTAGCCCTTGTTGAAAACATTAGCTGAGTAATTATAAAATTGAACATTAAGAGTCAAAAGATTCAATGCATAGGAAAAATCAAAAGACGTACTTTCTATAACAAAAAGCCAATCAGAATTTCATCAAAAATGTCTTCTAAATTTTTAATTCCTGGAATATATTTATCAATGCAAAAATCATTTCTCAAAAATATCAGCTACATTGCCTTCTCATATGTCCATAAGTCTTCATTATATCGGTCACAACAAAAAACAATTTTTTTTCTGAAACATGACTTTTTGGCAATCTCATAGTAAGTCACAGAGATTTTGTGTGATAATAAACAACTTATTATCGAATATTCATGAACTTCAAAAATCTGAATGACAGAGTAATAGTACCATATTTATTGAAAAAGGGTACTGTTCGCTTATACTGATATTGACATATATACCAATTTTGACATACCTAGCTTGACCTACTTGGAAAAAATGATTTTAAGAGCTCATATAACAACTAAAAACTGAATTACAGTTACTCTTAAAATCTTGCGTTCTAATGCCTGATTTTACCGAATTACACTACCTGTTAAAATCTTACGTTCTAATGCCTGATTTTAATGAATTACACTACCTGTTAAAAATCTTATGTTGTAATTCCTGATTTTACCAAATTACACTTACCATTAAAATCTTACATTCTAATGTCTGATTTTACCGAATTAGTTATTCTTAAAATCTTACGTTCTAATGCCTGATTTTACCAAATTACACTTACCGTTAAAATCTTATGTTCTAATGCCTGATTTTACCGAATTACAGTTACTGTTAAAATGTTATGTTGTAATGCCTGATGTTATGACTTAAAGAAATAACCTCTACATGAGACAACTGTTTAGTAGAGGAAGACAGATGACCAATTTTCGACAAAAGCACTAAGCTATGTATACTGTAACTACTTGAAATATCATATGTATGTATCCCATGAATCTTACAGATCTATTCTTTTATAAACCTAACTTACTGATTATCCATCATAACGATGAATGTATTGATTCCATATCATATCAAACTCTAATTTTACAAAGTACATTTTTTTATTATTGAGAAACTATTTTCAATGTTTCCCCCATGAAATTCTAGATTTCATTATAAAGTTCATTTGTCCACAAAATAAAAGCATTTGATGACTTACTGGCTTTGATCATTTTGTTTGCTCGTGAGTACAGCTTTACTGGGGGTCCAGCTCAGTTGAATATTTCTGGTCTCACTGGTCAATCAAGTCCTGTAGTCAGCTGACAATGTCAGTGTGGGGATGTTTTGTTGGTCTTTCAGCTGCCTCTTTTTTAGTCTCTTTGGCGACAGCAGGTAATTTCTGCCTCTGTCTATGGAGAAAGAGGAGATAGGAAGGGGCAGAAAATGTCACTTTTCACACCTCTACTTGCATCACATTTGCAAATCTCCCATTGGTCAAAGTTCAGAGGTGCGTGGTTGAGCTAAGGTTAACTTTTACCAGAAAGAGACAATCGGCCCCTCTAATTGCATTATCCCCACTATTCCACAGTGCCATTCTCGTAGATTAAATACCTTTGACCAATCTCAGTCCAAACTTAAAATGCGAGGTTTAGAAATATTTTTAATTTTGATTTTTTAGTATTTTATGTTAAAACTCCAGACTCTTGCATTTCCGTTTATTCCTCCCACCACTGATTCACCCCAGATCATTAAAATATTATAGTTCTTCATAAACAGCCATAAGTCCATCATTCTGCCCTTTAATTTTGTCCTGACATCATAGGCATAGACAATGGAGTCCAGCGTCCTATTGTCCAATGTATTTAATACCCTATTACTTACTGTACATCCCATTAAATGAATTATCAATCTTTTGTCACATTCTGAGTTGTGCGACAATTTTCATGCAATCCAGCTCTGGACTGGAACATGAATAATCCCTTTATGTCATTTACCTACATAATATGTGTTACCCATTCCCCTCTGGCTTAGTGTACAGTTTGGTTTTTCACTCAGCCATCAGGATATTTTTGTACTTATATTGTGGAACCCCCACTTCACAATGCCCACAGATTGCATGAGTGGAGATAATGCCATAATTAAAAATGCCAAAGAAAAGACAAAAAGGTGTACTTAAAACAAAGTGATGAAAACACCATCTTCATTTGGAAATCACTACATTCACATCAGTTTAAAAGCACCCCAAAACGAGAACACCAATGGGATCGCTTCAGAAACAGCTGCATGCTCATATGAAGGTTCTGCTGCACATCAACACTTGTGGAGTAAAAGAGGCAGAAATAACCCGCCTTCACGGTGCGTCTGTGACTTTTTGATCATAAAATTTCAGAAGGAGACAATAGGAAATAGAGGAAATCTGATATCCAAGGGATTTGCCAATTGCAATCCATGAGCACCATTCTAACCATAAGAAAACTTTTAATAATCGGGGTTTTCTTTCATCTGCTTGATGAAGGTAATTTCTTCGTTTTAAAGGGATATCCTAAGGCCTGAACTGCTCCAAACTTGAACTTAAAATGAATGTTATGCAGTAACACTGCCAGATACATGTCTTTCTGGCAGATAGGAGAAAGATAGTATAATCATAGGTCTATGCTTAGTGGTGTAAGATGGAACATGTTAATCAGAGAAATAAAGATCCTTGAGATATTTATTGAAAAAAACATCTTCTAGGTTACCAATGCTGAAGTTCTGAGATCCATGTGTATAAGATTTACTCATGAACAGTGTGCCTTAAAACTTGACAAATATATTTTAAAGTTATTTGCACAAAGATAAATGCATATTTTAATTCACTTCCAAAACTTCTTTGAATGTCGAGTTTACACACAAACATTCATTTACTTTCTGCTGTACAAAAGCAACACAACAGAACCTGGGGAAATGGAACAAGCACCATTTTCTTCGCAAAGCAATGGGCAATATCTTGGACTCTTTAATCTCACTCCTTCCATTTTAGGCAAATAGGCCAATACTGTGAAGATCAGTAGTAGACAGCTGCTTCTTTCATTTCTTTTTCTTCTTCTTATGCTTAATTTGTCTGTAGCTTGATTGATGGAAGGTAAATATAATTTTGCCTTGGCTTTTTTTGCCTGTAATATAAGCTAGTACTTTGGTATGCATAGGTCTTTGAAAGAATGAAAGCATTCGCTGAATAACAAAAAAGAAATACTGCTGGCAAATGGTAATGTTTGTAATTTTCTAAAACTGAAAAAGGAAAATAAATATGTTCCACAAGTGGCAAATATGTAACAGGTTGAGAAAGAACACCAAGTACAATAATGTTGGATAAAGGTTAGTTCTGTGTGGGGGTGGGAGGCAATGGAGTAGAGTAATACAGAAGTAAACCAGACATGCACACTACAAATGCATTGTTATAAACTTCAGTTTATTTTATCAAAACCTTTTAGACAGTGATATTAAAAAAACTACAAAATGCTGTTGTCTGCACATGTATATATATATATGACATGATAACAATGCTTGTAAATATTTACAAATGCACACATAGCAAAAGATGCCTGGAAGTGGCCAGAATTGTAGTGCAGCAGACCAACCTCTGCCTGTGAAGCCTGAAGCCTGAGTGGATATTGATTCACGCCTAGGACTGGTCCAGTTCCCTGAGTGTGCACCTGGGAAAGAAGTGGGGATGACATATGTGCCACCGATGAGGGACACCTACATGAAGCTCCTGGTTGGGATGGTCAACCTCTGGATGTTGTAGTCAGTTGGGGAAGGAACCAGCAGCTGGGAAATCTCTTTGTTCCTCCTAACTAACTCTGTGATAGAAGTAAGTGCAAACAGGAAAGTAAGAATCATACAGGGAATGTGTGAAGGCCAGCATTGTGACCTGTGACTTAACTGCCACCTGCAAGATTAGCATCTCAGTTGCAGCACATATTTGAGTACCAGTTGCTCTGGTTCTGGTCCAGCTCCCTGCTCCTGCACGTGCAAAAGCAACATGACACAAGTACTTGGACCTTTATCAGCCATGTGGGAGAACATGTTAGGCCATCAACCACTGATATGTTGGGAGTGAGCCAGCCAATGGAAGCTCTCAATTGCACTCTGTCTCTCCCTCCACCACTCTTCAAGAAAATAGATCTTTCTGAAAAACTAAGTTTATTTTCATAGGCCAGGTTTGAAAATTCATGCTTTTTCATCATATTTTCCATATACTGACTGACCTTTTTTTTTTTTTTTTCTTTTTATCCAGCGGCCTGCTCCCCTCCTGGCAAGGAATGGCCGCCTCCTCGATCCCCATTAGTCCAGGGCCGAGTCAGGACTGGAGACTGGGCACTGCAGTCCTCACGGGGACCTGCCGCACCCAGCCTCGGGGTTCGCTCTGGCCGTCGCGGTGGCCCACGCTGGGCACTGCGTGGATGAGCTGTGGATGCCTCTTCATCGCCCCCGCCCTGTCTACCTCTGCCCTCCACTTCCGTGGAACTGGGCTCAGCTTTCACCAAGCCCACTCCCAAACCTCCAGGGCCCACTCAAGGCCACTCCCCTTGCCCCAAAGACCCCTGTGGTCCCCTCGGACCTCCTGTGGGCAGCCCTCTGGGCTGGACTCCCAGGCACTCAGATTTGGGGCCTCCCACCCTGTCACTGCTCATGGCCTTCAGAAGGCATGTGTTACCCCATTTCACAGAAGGCCCTCCCCGAGACCCGCCTGGGAGGGCTGGGTGCCTGGGTTCATTTCTTAGTGGACACCCAGACACCCCCTTGAGAACCAAGGAAGCCTGGCCCTGAGAGCTGGCCCATCTTTCTGTACAGGAAAAGCCCAAAGCCCTGCCCGGAAGGATACCCCTGTGCAGGTGTCTGCGGGGCCCTGGAAGGCTTCTCTGGCTACAGCACCCTGTTCCCAGGCAGGTAGGTGCTTTTCCGCTGCGTGGACTTTTTAATAAACATGTAACATTCAGTTGAAAGTGAAACCAGGGATTTTTTACTTTCAGCAATGTTGACCTTTTCTGTGACATGCATTTCTGTGAGTTCTTCATACTAACACCTGTAAACTTGATGAATTTTCAGGCCTTCTGTATGAGAGTGTTCCATGCTATGAATGATGCATTGTTCTCAGAACTAATTATGATCTGAACCAAACTTCCTGGGAACTTTTGATTTCAAAAGATCAGTTTATTAGCTCCCAGAGGAATTTTGATTTTCAAAAGCATATCCATTTTCTTTGCTTTGTTTGCTAATTCATATTCCATTTTTTAACTTCTGCTTTAGTATCTTAATGCATTTTTAGTTCATCAACCCACATACTGTATTCAGTAATTACATCTTTTTCCTTTTTGAAGATTCTATTATTTATTTGAAAAGCATGGTAAAAAAATAAAAACAACTTGATAAAAAAAAGTAGTACTGACTTCGGATGAAATCTGTTGTGCTGTATACTAAAGCCAGAAGAGTACCAAGACAGGCGGTGTGAGCGGGCTCCCTCCCTGTCACCTGAGTTCCTCCCTGACCAACACACATGTCCAGGCAAGAGACTCTCAACATCGCTCTTTATTGGCTTGGCCAATGAAAACATATGAGAAAAGTAAGAGACAAAGGTATTCAATAATTTTTTCATTGGTTTACTGGTATTTGACTGACACTGAGTTTCATCTCTCCTCATCTGTTTGGCCGACTCCGAGGCCATTGAAGCGTCTGTGAGTATGATAGCATGAGCATCCTCACATTTGCTGGTCACCAGGGAGAAAATAAGTTACAACCAGTATGAAGTCGTTTGAAAATATTTGTGCTTGTTTCAAATGCACCTCCGTTGCAATCAGCAATGCCATTTTAGAAATCTGTTAAATAGAAATCTGCACAGATATAAAGAGAAAATATTGGAGGATTTAAAAAAAAACACAGAAATAGGGGTTGGCATTGTGGCATAGTGGGTAAAGCTGTTACCTGCAAAGCTGGCATCCAATTTGGGTGACAGTTTGTGTCTCAGCTGTTCCAGTTCATATTCAGTTCTCTGCCAATGGCTTGGGAAAAGAGTAGAAGATGAACTATGTGTTTGGGTCCCTACCTACCACTCACATGAGAGATTGAGAAGAAGCTTCAGGTGCATGGCTTTCGTGTGCCCTAGCCCTGGCTGTTGTCGCCAGAAGATGGGAGGTTCTCTCTCTCTCTCTCTCCTTCCCTCTTTCTCTCTCCCTTCCTCCTTCCCTCTCTCCCTCTGTGTGAGTGTTCATCTCTCTGTAACTAAGGTTTCTGAATAAAGATATTTTTAAAATCAATAATGGAAATAGAGTAAAACTTAGATGTTCAACAGTTAGAGAAGGAGACAACTTCTCTGAAAGACTAAGTAGCTGCAAACATCGACAAGCCTCGCTGTATTAAAATACCCAAACTGCAAAAGATCGTTCTGGTGAGAAGAAAGTCTTTGTGTGGGGAAAGGGAAGGTGAAAAATGAAGCTGGGCTTTCACTTCTTCAGCTGATGTATTCTGGGCTACTGCAATTGCATTAGTGAGCATGTATCACTCCTGTGTGCTCAGAGTACCACTCCCAGGATTTAAGAGAGTGTCCTGCACATTCAAACACCTGAAGAAGAAAAAGGTAAAAGGAAAGCAATCCATATACAAAAATAAGTAGCACAAAGCAAACAGAGGGGGGCACTAAGCACACTAACAGAAGACACAGCATTATCATTGTAATAAAAACTATAATATCAAAGGTAACACAGTTGTCAAACATACATTGACATACGTAAATAAGACATAATTATCTCAGTGTATGTAGAACAGATACAGTAAGCAATATGTCCTAGATGGAAGAGAACATTTTAAATGATCACAGGTGCAATTCTCAATGAAATAGTATATGCCAAATAACAACATACAAAATTCTTTAACAATGATTTTTATAAATTTTAAGGTGAAAAAAAACACAGAAGCCCGTTGTATCAGGGTGATACGGTTAAGCTATGCGATTTCAATGACAGCTGTGCCACCTACAGGCTGTGAAGATGGACAACTTGCATTTTCCTCTTAACTGTCCCTGGGTCTAAAGTGAAGATGCTAATAGAACCCACCTTATGGAATTGCTGGGAGGATTTCCTTCTATAGCGAGGAAGAGCACACTTAGAAATCAGTCAGTATGTGTGGCATGCCATTACATGTCAATATGAACAGCTAGAATTAAAATGTGAAAACATAATGCTATTTGTATTAACACTTACAAGTTATGAACCATTTGTAAATAATAAAAAAATTAATTCCTTGAGACAACAAAACTGTGTTGAAAGAAATCAAAGCGCTAAGTAAACCGAGATAATCCATACTCATGGACAAGATGATTCAATATTGCTAAAATGTGAATTCTTACCAATGTACTGCATGAATTCAATGTAACCAAAATCAAAATCCTATCAACTTATTTTCTGGCTATGGACAAGGTGTTTGAAAGTTTGTATGTAAAGGTCAAAGACTAGATAAGACTGAAGAAATACTGGAGAGCTGCCAAAAGACTGACACGTCAGACATCGAGACATCATGTAAAGTTTGCAGTAATCATGGCAAGGTGGCTTTGGTGGCAGAACAAACGAATGTGCTAGTGGAACAGCGAGAAACCAGAAACAGACCCATACAAATGTTGTCAACTGGTATTTGACAAAAAAAAAAAATAAGGCAGTTTATTGGAGAGAAGACTGTTGGTTTCCATTAGGGCATGTTGAAACAACCAGGCATTCACATATTTTTAAAAATGAATCTAGACACAAATCACAAACATCTCATAAAAATTAACTCAGGATGGACCATGTACATAAGTGTAGCATTGGCAATTACAAAACTTTTTTTAAGACTTTTTGTAAGATTTATTTTTTTTTTTTTGGAAGGGCAGATGTACAGAGAGGAGAAGAGACAGAGAGAAAGATCTTCTGTCTGATGATTCACACCCCAAGTGGCCGCAACAGCTGGTGTTGCGCTGATCTGAAGCCAGGAGCCAGGAACCTATTCCGGGTCTTCCACATGGGTGCAGGGTCCCAAGGTTCTGAGCTGTCCTCCACTGTTTTCCCAGGCCACAAGCAGGGAGCTGGATGGGAAGTGGAGCTGCCGGGATTAGAACCAGTGCCCATATGGGATCCTGGAACATTCAAGGTGAGGACCTCAACCATTACACTTTTGCGCCAGACCCCTGAAATGTTTTAATATGATGTTAAATCTGTGTCACCTGGGCTGTCCATGCCTTTTAGTACAATATCAAACACACAGTCTTTGAAAGAAAAATGTTAGTTGGATTTTATTGGAGTGTGTGTATGAATGCTCTGTGGTATGCACAGTGAGTTAACGGAGAAAAACACAAACTAAGAGAACCATGAAACCATGTGAAATATACAGCTAAAATATATAAATCACTTTTAAATTCAACAATAAGAAGGCAGACAACTTAATTTAACAATGAGCAAAAGACATCTTGCCAAGAGAAATACAGACAGCAAGGAATCAAAAACAAAAGGCACAATTGTCTGCTTGAGACCGTTGTAAACCAGAACAGCGAGGCACCTCTGCGCTGTGAGAATTGCTAAAATCAGAACACCTGTCATGGACCGAGAGCATCAGGCACTCCGGCATCACAGTGTGAGTGCAACAGTGGGACCACGTTGGGAGCTTGGCAGCTTCTCACAGAGGCAGTCTTACAGTCCAGCGTTGTGCTCCCAAGCAACTATCCAAACAAGCTGACGATGAATTCATTCAAGTATGTATAAGCAACTTACCCAGACTTTTCATAAAATGGAATAAGCCAGGATCCCCTTCAGGAAATTAGTGGGAGAGCTGTGATACATCCATACAGCAAAACACTGTTCAATGATAAAAGAAAAGAGCTTCCAAGCCACAAAAAGACATGGAAAAACCTTGAACATATTGCTAAATGGAGTAAGCAGCTCTTTTTTTGCTTAAACTATGTGCTTTGTAATTATAACCATAGAACATTCTGGAACAGAACAGACTATAGAGATGGGAAATTAATGTTTGACGCAGATTTGATGGGAAAGAGACAGAGAGAGAGAGAGAGAGAGAGAGACGTGAGCGGGAGAAGTACAGAAGCTCTTTCGGATAGGTATGATAAGGTGAGTGCTGACATTTTGTCAAAACCCATATAACCAGTGTAAATTAGACCATGGGAGCTAACTTTAGGTCATAATGCATCTATTCAGCTATTAAAAAAATACAAAATGCAGTTCTTTGTGGCCAAATGGGCCAAACTGGAAACCATAATGCTAAGGGAAATGAGCCAATCCCAAAAGGTTAGATACCACATGTTTGCCTTAATTTAAGATGATATGATGTTATGCAAAACATGTAATGCTATGTATGTTATGTTATAAGTTGTGCATAAACTAAAATTGAAATGTCAATGAGGTGGTCACAGAATGTGGTTAAGAACTCACATTTATTTTTAACATATTGGTTACTCATTGCTATGCCAACTAATTCCATAATGATGTAAATTTTTGCTGATGGTATATGGGAAGGGTCTCCTTAAGAAGCCGTTGAACTAGGCCGGACAGCAAGATGCTGGACTCTATGTTTGGTATATGCTTGCAGTGAGGGAATCTCAACTGAGCTTGAACTGTGGTTATGTAACAAGGTGGAGTAACCCAGCAAGGGGGGGGTTGGGGAGGGGTGGGAGTATCCCAGTACCTATGAAACTGTGTCACATAATACAATGTAATTAAATAAAAAAATATTTTGTCAACTAAGACATAAAGCAAGATGTTAATGACAGTGATCCTGTGCTGGCGTAGAGTATGCATGGGAGCACGGAACTATTCACCCGGTTGTTCTGTAAACTGAAGCTGCTCCAAGCCAAAGCCTACTAAATTATTTAAAAGAAAAGATCAAACATTTTAGGAATAGGGTTTTGATCAATGATAAAGATCCCAATTAGGAGACCCACGTTGGAGTGCCTGGGTTTGATTCTGGGCTCTGACTCGCCATTCTATTTCCCAGTACCCATAGTAAGAGGCGAACTCAAAAGAAGTTCTCTGTCCCTTAGGCCTGGCACTGGGCCAGCAGGCATGTGGGTAGAATGCAGAAGTAAGAGAGAGAGAGAAAGAGAAAGAGATTGCCATCCCATGGCCTCCTCAGACCTTGGGCTACTGTTCTGAGGTCATGGAATCTCCCCACTCTCCCTTTCAACAGCAAAATTAGCCTCCTCTTTGCCCCACCCACCTGCCAGGGGCAGCTGTGCCTCAGGGTGCTGGAAGTTGGTCACAAACAGGAGTGATACGACCACCACCACCTAAGGGCTGTTCTGGAGCAGCCCTGCCCAGCCAACAGACCTTAGGAAACCTTGCTGTAAATAGCCAGGCAGAAAAATACATATCTGAGCAGAGGCGAGGGGTTTGCAAGCCTTATAGGCATTTGTTACATACTCATTTTCCTTTGCAGCCCATTTTTAAAGTTCCTGGGATGTACTTAACCAGGACTCAGCTTGACAGCCCTTGTCCCCATCAGTTGACTTGTTACTCACATTAAAGGATTAGTTGTTATATGGGTTATGGAACAGCATGTTGATGTTTTCTTTTCCTTTTTAAAGATTTATACATTTTTATTGCAAAGTCAGACACACCGAGAGGAGAGACAGAGAGGAAGGCCTTATGTCCGTTGATTCACTCCCGACTGAAGCTGCTCCAATCTGAAGCCAGGAGCCCAGAACCTCCCCAGGGTCCAGAACCTCCTCTGGGTCCCCCAAACATGTGCAGGGTCTCAAGGCTTTGGGCCATCCTTGACTACTTTCCTAGGCCACAAGCCAGGAGCTGGATGGGAAGCAGGGCTGCCAGAACACAAATCAGCGCCCATATGGGATCCTGGTGTGTACAAGAGGAGGATTTTAGCTGCTAGGCTACCACACCGGACCCATGTAGACATTTTCTTTAGCTTTCCCTGCTGCATGCACCCGGGGTCTCTGTGAAAGACCTGGCACATGCTGGGGCTCGCACACAATAAATAGGTGGACAGTTAGCAGCAGCATGGGAAGAAAGTATTTTCCAAACAGAGGGCACCTTGGCTCCCACTGGTAGGAACTATGGCCCTTGAAGGGAAGACCCTGACAGTGCAGCTGAGGATGCTGGGAAGGGACAGTGTGTGGAGACCCTGCCCTGCAGGGACATGACTGGAACTCAGGGAAAGAATGGGTCACAGGATGGGACATGAGAGTGAACAGGGCTAGAGTGACCGAAAGACTGCTTCTTTCCCCAAATATTTACATGAGACAGAAACAGAAAGTTTTCTATCTGCTGGGTCATTTTCTCCAAAATGCCCACAATGGCCAGGGTAGGGTCAGGGCTGTGTCCCATGTGAGTGTTGGGGACCTGAACACGCCAGTCATCACTGCTTCCTGCAGGTGGGCATCAGCCGGAAGCTGCAGCCAGGAATTTCTAGAACCTAGGCATCTTAACTTCTGGGTGGAGCACCTGCAGTCCCCACCCAGGCATTTGCTTAACCAATGGGGCCATCTAGTATTTATTCCAAGGTAACTTCTTTGTATCTTAGCAGTAAAACCCCAGGTGTCCAGACTTGTCTGTCCCTTCCCAAGTAAAGGCTGTGGATAGCCTCCAGCAGAACTGGTGGGAAGATACGCATCAGAACAAAGAAATGCGGGAACTGCTGAGGAGCCCAGCTAGAGGCAACACTGCCAGCGGACCCTCAGGGCTCTGTGCTGAAGGTTAACCGGGACTGCCACCCTGCGTACCATTCAGAGTTCAGGAAGCCCCGACACTTGCACACCTTCTCCCACTCCTCCACATTCATTTCCCTTTGGGGGAGAGGCAGCTCCCCAAAGCACACTGGGGGCGCTGTGATTAGGGAAGGGGGAAGTGAGGTGTTGGACAGCCAGAGCAGCAGATGCCCCTTAAATCTGCTGGACCCAGGTTGTTAGGAGTAGTATTCAGGAAATACAGGAAGGGGTTAAGGTCAAGTGCAGCAGGAAGAGAAATGGCACAGAGAGATGGACTCAGAGCCCCAGAAATCCGTACACATCCTAGGAGACTCACCGGGATTTTCCTAGGATAATGGGGAGAACTTGAATAACTTTTGTTAAAAATCCAAGTTACAGATGATTTCATCTGAGGCTCAGCGGAGTCCCTAAGACAAAGGATCAAAGCAGAACAACACCTGGGGCAGGGTCACGAGGCGGCCTGCCAGCCTCTGGGTCACCAAGCACTCATCACCCCACACCCCTTCAGTTGGGAGATCATGTCTGGACCCTAGCACTTGGAATTAAGAGCTTTGGAGATCCTCCACCCTTCACCTCATTCACCTCCACGGAGGTTCTCAGCCAATGGACCCTCAAGTGTGTTCACAGACCACACATGCCAAACGTGTCAGCATCAACCTGGGAGCTTGTGGAAAATGCTTATCCCATTGTCCTGTCCCTGAACCTTGCCAAGTCAGGAGGAGTTCAGGGGGCCTAGGGGTGAGTCACATAGTCAGCATTGTCATGCCTTCCAAGTGTTTCTGGTAAAGGCTAAACTTCAAGAATCACCACAAAGCACAGAAAGTTCATGGAGGGCAAGAGACTTGGGGTGTAAACTTTTTTTTTTTGTCTCACTTAATGTCTGTACAGGAGTGTTGTCTGTTCTCTTCCTTCCTGCACTAAGGAATAACAGTTTATTCCCATTGGCCTGCCTTTGTGCCCCGGAGTTGCAGTTCCTACACCCCTACCCCTAGAACTACACCACTGTTAAAAGGCTTCTCCTTTGCTTCCAGAAAATCAGTCACAGCTCTCTCGCTTCAACTGTGTTCTTACCCCAACTGTGTCCCCTGGATCACAAGGGTTATTACCAGTGTCCCTTCACATGCTCTTAGTTCCTATGGCCCTGCTGCTTCAAGCGCCAGGACGCCTCTTCCAGTGAGTGCTTCCATGCAGTCCAGGGAAGGACAGTCTGAGCCAGCTGACAAAATCACAGTGCTACCCGACTCACAACAGAAGCAGCCTTCAGCCTCTCGCTGAGTTCAGGTGAGCTCACTGCTTTTGCAGTGATGTCTTCCATGGCAACATGTTGCCAGTTTCCTAGTTTATTCTCTCTCAGCCCCACGGCAAGGCAAGCCCCAGGAGAAGCTGTACAAATGTTTTGGAGAAGGACAGAAAAGGGGTGGGGAAAGCCTTGCAATGAGGCTGCAGGACCCACACAGAAAACTTGCCTCCTTCAACTCATTCTTCTCATTGCTTTTGGCCCCCTGTGGCATGCAGGTCTTTCCCATGCTTTGTAATGCTTCCAGGTCAATCTGCATGCCCGTCCCCACCTCCACTACCCTCCCATTCCCTACAGGATATCCTTCAACATCAAGAATGCAACCAAATGCCTAGATCACACCAGTCTAAGGGAAGCGTGATGGCTCGTTGTGGTAGACAGTCATTGGTGGGAAAGGTACTGCTAATAGCCACATCATCTTGTTAAAGGAGTCGGGGATGTGAGGTGTTAGCAGGCTGGCCCACAGGCCTCTGGAGGCAGAGCTGTGCACCACACAGTGGAGGCCCACCTCGTGTCTTATAGGAAAGCTTGTGTGTGTGTGTGAATGTGTGTGTGTTGTACCACAGGGACACCCAAGGGAAACTGCCACTCTTCTGACCCTTTCTAAAATGCTGATGCCAAGTTGAGGTTGTGTACAGTACATTCAATATACTTGTTTTCACTTGTTATTCAAACATAGTTACAACCTAACAAACATCATTATAAATGAATCTAGACTTAACAGTTTTGAACCTTATTTTTTTCCTGGGTCAGTGACACCTAACGAGATATGGTCTTTTGTGTTTTTTTTTTGTTTGTTTTAGGGGTTTTTTTTTTCTTTTAAATTTATGATTCAGTTCCCTGACCCCCTCCCCAAACTCCCTACCACCTGACTCCCCACATGTGATTGCAATAGTATAGTCCTTCACAAACAGTCCTACATGTGTCATTCTGTTATTTAATTGTATCCTGACAATGTAGGTATGGAAAATGGTGAGAATCCAGCATCCTATGGTCGAGATACAGTTAACAATTTCAATGGGAGTCCATCTTTGATCTGGAAGTGGAGATGCATTCTGCATTGTATACTCATATCTGGATATGAGAGTATCCATTATACAGTTAAATAAAAAGCCATAAAACAAAATCAACAACCGGAGCAAAAACAGGAAATTCACAACACCATGAAGTTAAATAACATGCTACCGAATGACCAACATGTCGTTGAAGAAATGAAAAAGAAAATCAACATTCTTCTTGCAGAAAATGATAGTACTGTATGACGTATGAGTCAGTGCGGAAATTAATAAGCAAAAAAACTTTTTTGAATGAATAAAAATAAAACAAAAATTTCAAAATCCATGACATGTAGCAAAAACAGTATTGAAAGGTCTATTGATTCTGTATTTTTCATGAAGGTTGCATTATTATCAAAGAGAATATATGGGGCCCGGTGGCGTGGCCTAGCGGCTAAAGTCCTCGCCTTGAATGCCCCAGGATCCCATACGCGCGCCGGTTCTAATCCCGGCAGCTCCACTTCCCATCCAGCTCCCTGCTTGTGGCCTGGGAAAGCAGGAGAGGACGGCCCAAAGCTTTGGGACCCTGCACCCACGTGGGAGACCCAGAAGAGGTTCCTGGTTCCTGGCATCGGATTGGCACATACCGGCCCATTGCAGCTCACTTGGGGAGTGAATCAGCGGATGGAAGATCTTCCTCTCTGTCTCTCCTCCTCTCTGTATATCCGGCTTTCCAATAATAATAAAATCTTAAAAAAAAGAGAGAATATATGATACTTGTCCTTTTGGGATTGACTTAATTCATTGAGCATAATGGTCTCTAGTTGGGACCATTTAGTTGCAAATGGCAGAATTTCATTCTTTTTAATGGCTGAGTAGTATTCCGTGGAGTAAATGTACCACTGTTTCTTTATCCACTTCTCTTTGATGGACATCTGGGTTTGGAAACATAATTTTTTGTCCTATTTTTCCCAGAAATGTTACAGCTTCTGATTTTACTTTTATGTAAGCAAGCCATTTGGATCATTATTTTTTTTTTGATAAGATGCAAAAGGATGAATTGGAATTCAGGTGTTTTTTTTGTTTTCCTGAACATGAATGTCTGACTGTCGTCTACAACAAGACTATTCATTTCTAAAAGACTGCTTGAGGGCTTTGGGGCCACACAGAGCCTGTTTTAATTCTGGCTCCGTCACTTGCTTTTATCTGTCTAGGCCTAAATTCTTTCATCTGTTTTGTGGCATAAGTCGGATAGTGACCACAAGGATGAACCTGGCGATACAGGTAAAAGCCTTATCTCTTCTTCACAAGAGGTGCAGTAATGAGCATTTCTTCTAGATGCTTCTTCGCAGGAACCTCTCTGAGTCTGCCATGCTTCCCTGCTCACCCTGGTTCTTCAGAGAGGAGGGTGGGATGTGACCATGGGGTGGCAGAAACAGAGAGTGTGTAAAATTTGAACCCAAAGTATTACCTAGGTTCACATTCCATGCACCGTCACTGGTTTGCAGAGGTTCCTCGGCCTCAGAATTTGCTTCTCCTCTTGTTCTCTAGCCACCATGCTCCCCACACCCCAGGTTATTCCACCCAGCTCTGTGCCCTCTCCAAAGTTCTGTGAGGTTCAAGAATACCTCCACCATCTTTCCTAGAAAACCTCTGAGCAGCTCCAAATCTGTTTATGTACTACAACTCTCAGCTAAGGTGCAAGATCTACCACCTCCTGGGTCCACCTGGGGGATAGATGTTCCAGGAGAGGTGGAAGGGACCCCCACTTTGTATGGATTGGAATGGTTCACTGCTGCTATTAGCTGTCTCCCTCACAAGTAATATCAATGGATAGAAGCCCTAGGGAGACCAGCTACAGCTCAGCTCAACATAAGGCAGAACTTCATGCATCTGATGATTTTTAAGGGAAAGGTGAGTCCCCAGCTTTGAGATTCCTCACACTAACCCTGAGTGATGCTTTCCGTACACATTAAAGCTGGCAGGAGCATTCAATAAAAGGTATCATGGCTGTGGGTGGCTGGTAAAATACAGTCCCAAAGTGTTAGACAAAGTGAGACAGTCTGTCTCCCACACAATGTCCTTCATCTTTTGTTAGCTCTTCAGCTGGAGACTGAATCAACAGGCAACAAATAAAATCCAGGGAAATTGGACCTTCTGATTTCATTTTCAAAAATCACACTCCTGAATAATCACAGAAAACTCAGGGATTAATTGCACCTCTTCATTTAGTTAATCCTCTTTATCATGAGAGGGAGGCTGAGCAAGGACATGGGTTAATAAAACTTTGCTTTTCTTGCACCTGTTCTGTAAGTCCATTACTGTAGGCCGCCTTGATCTGAATGACAGAAATCTACCTGCATTGTGAATGGATCCAATACATTGGAACACTCTTACCTTGCATGAAACAGAGATTCCAGAGGGCCAGGCAAGATAGCATAGTAGTTAAAGTCCTCGTCTTGGACATGCCGGGATCCCATATGGGTTCTGGTTGTAATCCCCACGGCCAGCTTCTCATCCAGCTCCCTGCTTGTGCCCTGGGAAAGCAGTCGAGGACAGCCCAAAGCCTTGGGACCCTGCACCCACGTGGGAGACCGGGAAGAAGTTCCCGGCTCCTGGCTTCGATTGACTCAGTTCCAGCTGTTGTGATCATTTGGGGAGTGAACCATTGGACGGAAGATCTTCCTCTCTATCTTTCCTCCTCTCTGTATATCTGCCTTTCCAATAAAAATAAATAAACCTTAAAAAAAAACCAGAGATTCCAGGAACAAATTCATTTTTTGAAGCCAGCCTGCTCTCCTGGGAATTGCGTAGCCGCTTTATTACAATGTCTTCAACTTAAAGCCCACCTTTCATTTGACACTTGAAGCTTTATTCACAAGGCTTCTTAGGTCTTCCACTGTTTCCATGCAAAATACAACTCAACCACGCTTATTGAATATTTCTTGGTAGGCCTTGTGGGAAAGAAAAAACATCAGAAATAGGAAATTGAGTAAGACATGGTTCCTGCCTCCAAGAATTTGCACTCTACTAGGGGAGGGGCACAATAATGGCTATTACTGTCAGGCTGTTCAGTTATCTTGCTGATTTTATATACTTTAACAAGAGCTAAGGAAAAAAGTGTATTGAAGGAGGACTCCATCAGGAATGCCAGATCCTAACAGTCATTGTGGTAGAGCACTGGGATGCTCAATTCATTTCTATTTTTCTCTTCAGTAAGTTCCTAATTCTCTCAAAGCAAAGAAAAGCAATTTTGAAATTCTTCTAGATTACTTGTTCCTCTCTAAAACATAGCTAGTGTATCTTTACTTTAAGTACTTATTGAAAGTATCATTATGAATGGATTCATAAAAGTAGTGATTCTGTACCTCTAAGTACACATACAGTCCTGCGTGTAAACCACACACTCCTAAAATCCTCAGCTTCCAGAGACTTACCTAAACCTCCCTGTGAGCAAATCACTCCCCCTTCACAGGTCCATCTACACTGCCAACTGAAACATTCAGTCACTTTATAAGGATGCCTGGTGGACCCTAACAGCTCCAGCTCTATACCCAGGCTGAGTCGGCCTTCAAGGGGTCCTTGGGAAGATCTTTGCCACCTCCACCTCTCCAATGCTCCAACGTAGACCCCGGAGTTCCACCACTAAAGGGCCACTTCCTCCGAGTGTCCAGTATTGTTACCCTCAAATGGCCCAAGTAGAACACAAGCTGTTGTCAGCGCAGTGGCCACGACTCAGTGCAAGTGCTTCTGAATGATCATTCTCAGTGGGAGCACAGCCTGATGGTGGGAGGGAGAGGAGGAGGCACAGCTCAATAGAAGTAGATACTTTGTCCCCTGGTCCTGCATGCAAAGAAACCAAATTTGTATTTCTTTGTTTCCTTTTTAAAACTTGTTTTTGGGGGGAGACTCGCAAGATGGCCGACATAGGAGGAAACTGTGAGGGAGCTCACAGACAGAGAGGGCTAGAACGCGACAAAAGCGTAAGTGGAGCAGCATAGAACTACAGGGAGAAGAACGTGAAGTTCCCTGGACAGTGTGGAGCCAAAAAAATCCACACAACTCGGAAGAGCAACCAGGGAAAAACAAAACAAAGGGCAGGGAAGACGACTTTCTGTTCCTGATCTGCTGAGTCACCTTTGAGTGCAGACGCCGAAAGCCCCAGTCGACCCGGAGACCGACCCGCAGACGCTGTGGCCTTGAGTACCGGCGGTGATCGGGACCCGCTGGCACCTGCTCACCCTGGTCGCCAGGACCCACCAGGACCTGCGCCCGCTGCGGACATCAGGACCTGGAGTCATTGGGACCCTCCAGCATCCGCCCACCCTGGTCGCCAAGCCCTGCCGGGACCTGCATCAGCCGCAGCCTCCAGGTTCCATCCGCCTGCACCCGCCGGGACCTGCAACGGACGCAGTAGCCGGGAGATGCACCAGCGGTGAGGGTTCCCACCAGAGGAAGAGGCAGACTGCAAGAACCTGTGGTTTGAGTGAGTTGGGTGGGGACAGTGGTGGGTTGGAGGCTCCGGGAGTTGGCCCCCAGGGGCATGCACAGAGCCTGAACACCCTTGATGCTCATCTCCCCTCCCCTTCCCCCCCCGAGACTCCAGCGTCTAGGGACACCTGGCGAGTGCCTTGAAACTGCCAAAACTGTGTCTGGGAGGTGACGCACAGTGGTCCTGTGTGCTGAGGAGAAAGGCAAAAGGCACACTGAATACTCCCCAGTGCCTTTGTGGTCTGGCACTCAGCTGGGCGGTGCTATCCCACAGGAACCCAAGCACGCCTCTGGGCTGGGCAGTCCCATGCTAGCGCTGGGGCGGTCGGTCCCCTGCAAGCGCTGGGGTGGGCGGGACTGCGCAGGAGGCGCTTCCAGAGAGCACCTGGAACACCCCACGCCCTATAGTCCCATGCTTGGGAGACGCACCAGGAGAGCACTGCGGACTCGCGTGCAGGAGGCGTTCCCAGAGAGCACCTGGAACCTCCACGCCCTGCAGTCCCTGGCACTGGGGACACACCGAGAAAGCACCTAGAATCCTCCAAGCCCTGTGATCCCGCGCACAGGGGGCGCGCACAGAGAGTGCCTTCACTCCCCCACGCCCTGTGGTAGCATACCTGTAGGGGACGAGCTGAGAGTGCGCTTTGAATCCGCTGGGTCCTGGAAGTGGTGCCCTGAGGTCCAGTGTTCTGGAGACGCACCAAAAGTGCCTTGAAAATTCCCACACCTTGCTACTCCACGCCTGCAGACTCTGATCTCTACAGGATAGTGCTTGGAGACCCCTCAGCACACTGGTGCCTAGGTCTCTCAAAAAAGAAACACTAACACAATGGGAAGAAATACCAGAAAAGGTAATGATCCAGATGAGAGAGCCAACACCCTACCAATAAAGGATCAAAAGCCAATGTCTATTTCGGAGATGAGAGATGAAGACATAGAAGATCTACCAGACAAGGAATTCAAAAAAATAATGTTAAAATATGTCAGAGACAATGAGAAGAATTGGGAGGACTTCAAGGAATTCAAGAACCACATAGCCTCAGAAATACAACAAATGAAAAGAAAATCCTTGACTTAGAGCACAAAATTGAGAGCCTAACCAACAGAACAAATACAGCAGAAGAGAGGATCTCTGAAATGGAAGACACACAAAACGAACATACCCAGTTCATTAAACGGCTGGAGATAAGTCTGAACAAAGCCAATAAGACCATACAAGAACTGAAAGACAACCTCAGAAAATCGAATATTAGGATTATAGGCCTTCCTGAAGGAGCGAAAAAAGAGTCAGGAATGCAAATGGTGCTCGACAAAATTATACAGGAAAACTTTCAAAACACTTGGAACATGAACCCAGCCCAAATCCAGGACGGTCAGAGGACTCCCAGCAGATACGACCCAAAGCGATCTTCACCCAGACATATGGTGCTCAAGTTCCACTCCAACGAAGACAAAGAAAGAATCCTAAGACAAGTACGAAGCAGAGGAAAGATCACATACCGGGGAAAACCAATCAGGATCACTGCTGACTTCTCTGAAGAGACTTTACAAGCAAGAAGGGAATGGACAAAGATCTTCCAAATCCTGAATTAGAACAACTGTCAACCAAGAATATTGTACCCAGCAAAGATCTCATTCGTATTTGAGAACGAAATCAAATACTTTCACAGCAAAGAGAAATTAGAAGAATATGCCAGCACAAAACCAGCTCTACAAAATCTCCTTAGAAATGCACTAAATCCAGAAAAAAAGGAGGTGAATCATAAGCTAAGATGGCAAACAGGAAGGTCTCCCCACTAAAGTCCACACAAGGAAGGGCAATTACACAGATATCAAAAAAACAAGTATGGCAGGGCAAAATCACAACCTCTCAATTTTGACTCTTAACACAAATGGCCTGAACTCACCAATCAAAAGGCATAGATTAACAGAATGGATTATCAAACAGCACACAACTATCTGTTGCCTACAAGAGACACATCTAACCAGAAGAGATTCTAAGAAGCTGAAAGTGAAAGGTTGGAAACAGATATTTCATGCCAATGGATGAGAAAAAAGGCTGGGGTAGCTGTCTTAATTTCAGATGATGTGGACTTCAATCTGACACACATCAAAAAGGACAGGGAAGGACATTATATATTGGTGAAGGGACTGATCCAGGAAGTAATTACCATTGTGAACATATATGCACCAAATTCAAACGCACCTAGCTATGTGAAGCAATTACTCACGGACTTAAGGGGAGACATAGATATGCACACAATAATAGTGGGTGATCTTAACACCCCACTAACAACAATAGACAGATCAACAAAACAAAAACTCAACAAAGAAACAACAGAACTCATACAAACAATAGAACAACTGGACATGATAGATATTTATAGAATTTTTTACCCTAAGGCCACAGATTATACATTTTTTTCAGCAGTGCATGGCACCTTCTCCAGGATTGGCCACATGATAGGACACAAAGCAAACCTAAATAACTTAAAAAAGATAGAGGAATCATACCATGTACCCTCTCAGACCACCACGGAATGAAGCTGGAAATCAGCAATTCAAAATGCCCAAGGAAATACAGAAACTCTTGGAGGCTGAACAATATGCTATTAAACGAACAATGGATCAGAGAAGAAATTAAAGATGAGATCAAAAAATTTATGGAAACCAACGAAAACTCTGACACAACATTCCAAAATTTGTGGGACACTGCCAAAGCAGTGCTACGGGGTAAACTCATTGCAATTGGAGCTCATGTCAAGGCCCAAGAGAGGCGCCAAATACAGGAACTAAACACACACCTCCAGGAATTGGAAAAACAACAGCAGAAGAGCCCCACACACAATAGGAAACAAGAAATCATCAAAACAAGGGAGGAAATCAACCAGATAGAAATAAAAAAAAACCATACACAAAATCAATGAATCAAAAAGCTGGTTTTTTTGAGAAGATAAACAAGATAGACACCCCACTGGCCCGACTGACAAAGAAAAAACAAGAGAAGGCAAGAATTAACAGCATCAAAGATGAAAAAGGCAACATAACAACAGACACCGCATCCATTAAGGCCATAATTAGAAATTACTACAAAGCACTGTACTCCAACAAATCAGAAGATCACCAAGAAATGGAAAAGTTCTTAGACTTCTACCACCTGCCAAAACTTAGCCCAGAGGCAACAAACGACCTGAACAAACCCATAACTGAAGTAGAGATTGAATCAGTGATTAAAGACCTCCCAACAAAGAAAAGCCCAGGTTCAGACAGCTTCACTACAGAATTCTACAAAACATTCCGAACAGAACTGACCCCAATCCTCTACAATCTCTTCAAAACAATAGAAAAAGAGGCAACCCTTCCAAACTCATTCTATGAAGCCAACATTGCCTTAATCCCAAAACCAGACAGAGAACTAACAGAGAGGGAAAACTACAGACCTATCTCTTTGATGAACATTGATACTAAGATTCTCAACAAAATCCTAGCCAACAGAATTCTAAAACACATCAGACAGATCATTCATCCAGATCAAGTAGGATTCATCCCTGGAATGCAGGGATGGTTCAACATTCGGAAATCCATAAATGTGATACACCACATCCAAAAACTGAAAGACAAGAATCACATGATAGTATCAATAGATGCAGAAAAAGCTTTCGACAGAATCCAACACCACTTCCTACTAAAAACCCTAACCAAGGTAGGCATAGATGGAAAAATCCACAACATAATTAAAGCCATATATGAAAAACCCAACGCCAGCATCATACTGAATGGAGAAAAGCTGGAACCCTTCCCACTGAGATCTGGAACAAGACAGGGATATCCACTTTCTCCACTACTATTCAACATAGTCCTAGAGGTACTCGCTGAGGCCATAAGACAAGAAAAAGAAATCAGAGGAATCCAAATGGGAAACGAAGAAGTCAAACTCTCACTATATGCAGATGATATGATTCTTTATGTAGAAGAGCCAGAGACTCAATACAGAGACTGCTAGAACTTGTACGAGAGTTTGGTAGAGTGGCAGGGTACAAAATTAATGAACAAAAATCAACAGCCATAGTGTATGCAAACAGCCCCAAGATGGAAAAAGACTTAACCAGCAAGATACCATTCAAAATAACAGAGAAAAGTATGAAATATCTGGGAATAAATCTAACCAAAAATGTAGGAGACTTATTTGAAGAAAACTACAAACTACTTAAAAAAGAAATTGAACAAGACCTCAAAAGATGGAGTAACATCCCATGCTCCTGGATAGGTAAAATCAATATCATTAAAATGTCTATACTGCCAAAAGCAATATATACATTCAACACAATCCCAATCAAATTGTCCAAAACATTCTTCATGGAACTGGAAACAATGATCCAAAGGTTCATCTGGAAACACAAAAAACCACGGATAGCTAGAACCATCCTGAAGAACAGGAAGTTAGCAGGGGGAATCACAGTTCCGGACCTCTGGACATACTATAGGGCAGTGGTTATCAAAACAGCGTGGTACTGGCACAAAGATAGAGAGGAAGATCAATGGAGCAGAATAGAAACACCAGAAGGGAACCCACACAGATACAGCTAAATAATCTTTGACAAAAAGACAAACGCCAATCCAGGCAAATGGGAAGGTCTGTTCAATAAATGCTGTTGGGACAACTGGTTAATAGCCTGCAGAAACAAAAAAAATAGACCCACATCTCTCACCATACACTAAGATCAGATCTAAATGGATAACAGATCTAAACCTACATCCAGAAACCTTCAAACTTTTGGAAGAAAATTTTGGAAACACACTGCAACACTTAGGAGTAGGCCCTCACTTCCTAAAAAAGACTCCAAATGCAGTAGCAATCAAGACCAGAATAAACAAATGGGACCTCATCAAACTAAGAAGCTTCTGTACAGCTAGAGAAACAATCAACAAAGTAAAAAGGCAACCCATAGAATGAGAGAAGATCTTCGCACATGACATAGGTGATAGAGGGCTGATCTCCAGAATATACAAAGAGCTACAAAACAACCAAAATGTCAAAACAAACAAGCCACTCAATAAATGGGCACGGGAAATGGGCAAACACTTCACAAAGGAACAAACCCAAATGGCAAATAAACATATGAAAAAATGCTCAAGTTCCCTGGCAATAAGGGAAATCCAAATTAAAACATCAGTGAGGTACCACCTGACGCCAGTAAGACTGGCCCACATGAATAAAAGCACCAACAACACTTGTTGGCGAGGTTGCGGGGAAAAGGGAACCCTACTCCACTGCTGGTGGGGCTGCAGGCTGGTACAGCCTCTATGGAAATCAGTATGGAGAATATTCAAACAACTCAAATTCAACATACCGTATGATCCAGCAATAGCACTCCTAGGAATATATCCAGAACAATTGTTTTATGAGAAACCAACATGCACTCCTATGTTCATAGCAGCACAATCAGTAATTGCAAAAACATGGAAGCAACCAAAATGCCCATCAACAGAGGATTGGATAAGAAAGCTATGGTTCATCTACTCCATGGAATACTACTCAGCTATTAAAAAAAAACAAAATGCAGTTCTTTGTGGCCAAATGGGCCAAACTGGAAACCATAATGCTAAGGGAAATGAGCCAATCCCAAAAGGTTAAATACCACATGTTTGCCTTAATTTAAGATGATATGATGTTATGTATAACTTGTAATGTTATGAATGTTATATGTTGTGTATAAACTAAAATTGAAGTATAGGTGAGGTGGTCACAGAAGGTGGCTGGGAACTCGCATTTACTTTTAACATATTGGTTACTTATTACTATGTCAATTAATTCCATAATGATGTAAATTTTTGCTGATGGTATGTTGGAGCTTTCAGTTGACTGGGATGATACTCTGCTGGCTCTGTTTTCAGACCAGAGAGGGTGTACCTAAGAAGCCGTTGAACTTGACTGGACAATAAGATGCTGGACTCTATGTTTGGTATACGCTTGCAATGGGGGAATCTCAACTGAACTTGAGCTGTGGTTATGCAACAAGGTGGAGGAATCCACCATGGTGGGAGGGTTTGGGGAGGGGTGGGGAGAACCCAAGTACCTATGTAACTGTGTCACATAATACAATGTAATTAATGAAGTAAAAATAATAAATAATTAAAAGAAAAAAAGCTTGTTTTTGGAAAATAACTGTTAACAGACATAAAATTGCATATATGTGTGTACCTTGTGGTGCTTCAACACATGTAAGTTGCAAAGCAAATACAGCCTTCCTGCCTGCTGCTTTGTACACTGGAACACATCCACGACACTGTCACCCTCACTCTGAACAAGCTGAGATGCATCTTGCCAGGAGGTGGCAGTGCAGGGTCAATAATGAGTACGCGCTGCACCACCAGCATCTAGTGTGGAGTGGTTCTGCTTCCAATCCGGATCTCCAGTGCCTGGGAAGGAAGGGGAGGATGCTCTGAGTCCTTGGCTGTCCCTGAGGGAGGAGCTGACGGAGCTTTGGCCTAAGCCCTGGATGAGCCCAGGCCACTGTGATCAATCAGGGAGTGAACCAACACAGAGAAGACCATCACTGCTCTCTCTGACTTCTAAATAAACATTTATAAAAACAAAAATAATAATAATAACTAGTATCGAATGAGTTATTTTTAGAAATGAGTATTTCAGCCAGATTGCCCGTTTTCAGTGACCCAGGTGTCTGGTTTGGAGCACAGGCTACAGGTTCTGAAGGCAGCAGTGTGCGGCTGACTCTGCTCTTTGCAGGTGCACCTGGTGCTGGAAATGGACCCTGGGGAAGCAGACATTACAGTGGCCTAACGGCTAAAGTCCTCGCCTTGCACGTGCCAGGATCCCATATGGGTGCTGGCTCTAATCCAGCTCCCTGCCTGTGGCCTGGGAATGCAGTCGAGGACAGTCCAAAGCCTTGGGACTCTGCACCTGTGTGGGAGACCCGGAAGACGCTCCTGGCTCCTGGCTTCAGATCAGCTCAGCTCCGCAAAAGCCACTTGAGGAGTGAATCAGCAGACGAAAAATCTTCCTCTCTGTCTCTCCTCTCTGTATGTCTGACTTTCCAATAAAATTTTTCTAAAAATTTAAAAATAAAAAAAATATCTCTATGTCCATTGGAAAGACAGATTGCACATAGAGACAAACATCTTCCAGCTACCAGTTCACTCCCCAAATGGCTGCAGCAGCCAGGGCCAAGCTGAACCGATCTGAAAATAGGAGCCAGGGCCTTCCTTTGGGTCCCCCATGTGAGTTCAGGGTCCCAAGGCCTCAGACCTTTCTCCACTGATATTCCTGGCTGCAAGTAGGGAGCTGGAGAGAAAGCAGAACAGCTGGGACACAAAGCAGCACACATGGGATCCAGGTGCCTCCAGGGCAGGGGAGGGAGAGGTCATCTAGTGGAGCCATAGCCCCAGGCCTCCTTTCACTTTGAAGTTGGGGGTATCCTGTGTCCATGGAGAAGGTGAAGGATGAGAGGGAGCCTGGAGCTGAGAGGACTTCTGTCTACATGCCTGATGAGAGGCTCGAGTGGAGCCTCCAAGAACACCCAGGAAGCGGTGAGGTGGGCCCCCAGGGCATCTCCAGCAGGTCCCGGCCTCCACCGGGAAATGCACTCCCTAGTTCTCCCCTCAGGGCGAGGCCAGAGCGCCACGGACCACGTGACCCGCTCGCCTCCCGGGACCGCGACGCATGCGTAACGTGTTCTAGACACAAGGCCGTGGCGCTGGAGGCGGTGGCGGCGGCTCCGGTGGCTGTGGAGACTGAGGCGGCGGGAGTTGCATCGTCGTCGGCTAGACTGGTCCAGGCTTGGGCTCATGGCATCCAGTGGCACCCATCGTGAGTGAGGTCACTAACTGAAGGCTAAATAAAGAGTCATGCAAAATTCCCACATGGATGAGTACAGAAATTCTAGCAATGGCAGCACAAGCAGCAGTTCAGAGGTAGTGGTAGAACATGCTCCCGATTTCAGCACTGAGATTATGAATGTTACAGAAATGGAACTGTCACCTGATGGCTCTCCCAGTGTGAATGCATCTACAGAAGAAAGTGAAATGGCGAATGCTGTGGACCTTCCTGTGACAGTGACAGAAACAGAAGCAACTTTCCCTGCAGAATATGACAAATTTTGGAAAACTGTTGAGAATAATCCTCAGGATTTTACAAGCTGGGTATATTTGCTTCAGTATGTAGAACAGGAGAGTCACCTGATGGCTGCCAGGAAGGCATTTGACAAATTTTTCGTGCACTATCCGTATTGCTATGGTTACTGGGAAAAGTATGCAGACCTTGAAAAGCGACATGACAACATAAAACAATCAGATGAGGTTTATCGGCGGGGTCTTCAGGCAATACCTCTTAGTGTTGACCTTTGGGTACATTATATAAACTTCTTTTTTTTAAGTATTTTTTAAAATTTATTCATTAATTACATTGTGTTGTAATGACATAGAATCTGGGATTTTCCCCCCCCTCCCCCCATGGTGGATTCCACCACTCCGCTCATTATATAAACTTCTTAAAAGAGACATTGGACCCTGGTGATCCTGAGACCAGCAACACGATCAGAGGAACTTTTGAGCATGCTGTTCTAGCTGCAGAAACAGACTTCCGATCTGACAGACTATGGGACATGTATATAAACTGGGAAAATGAACAAGAAAACCTGAGAGAAGTTACAGCCATCTACGATCATATCCTTGGTATTCCGACACAGCTGTATAGTCATCATTTTCAGAGATTTAAAGATCATATACAGAATAACTTGCCTAGAGATCTTTTAACTGATGAACAGTTTATTCAGCTGAGAAGGGAATTAGCATCTGTTGATGGACATAGTGGTGATGATGGTCCACCTGGTGATGATCTGCCATTAGGAATTGAAGACATAACTGATCCAGCAAAGCTAATTACTGAAATAGAAAACATGAGACATCAAATCATTGAGATTCATCAAGAAATGTTTAATTATAATGAACACGAAGTTAGTAAAAGGTGGACTTTGGAAGAAGGTATTAAAAGACCTTATTTTCATGTGAAACCATTGGAAAAGGCACAGCTTAAAAACTGGAAAGAATATTTAGAATTTGAAATTGAAAACGGGACTCATGAACGAGTTGTGGTTCTCTTTGAAAGAGGTATCATATCATGTGCCCTCTATGAGGAGTTTTGGATTAAGTATGCCAAGTACATGGAAAACCATAGCATTGAAGCAGTGAGGCATGTCTTCAGCAGAGCTTGTACTATTCATCTTCCAAAGAAACCCATGGTGCATATGCTTTGGGCAGCTTTTGAGGAGCAACAGGGCAATATTAATGAAGCCAGAAATATCTTAAGAACATTTGAAGAATGTGTTCTAGGATTGGCAATGGTTCGTTTGCGAAGAGTAAGTTTAGAACGTCGGCATGGAAATATGGAAGAAGCTGAGCATTTGCTTCAGGATGCCATTAAAAATGCCAAATCAAGTAATGAGTCATCCTTTTATGCTATCAAACTAGCCCGGCATCTTTTCAAAATACAAAAAAATCTTCCAAAGTCAAGGAAGGTGTTTTTAGAAGCCATTGAAAGAGACAAAGAGAACACAAAGTTATACCTCAATTTACTTGAAATGGAATATAGTGGTGACCTCAAACAAAATGAAGAAAATATCCTCAGTTGTTTTGACAAAGCTGTACATGGATCATTACCTATTAAAATGAGAATTACATTCTCTCAAAGAAAAGTGGAATTTCTTGAAGATTTTGGTTCAGATGTTAATAAGTTTCTGAATGCTTATGATGAACATCAAACACTCCTAAAAGAACAGGATTCCTTAAAAAGGAAAGCAGAAAATGGATCAGAAGAACCAGAGGAGAAGAAAGCACATACGGATGACACAACCTCATCATCTACACAGATGATTGACGGTGATTTACAGGCAAATCAAGCTGCATATAATTATAGTGCCTGGTATCAATACAATTATCAGAATCCTTGGAATTATGGGCAGTATTATCCTCCCCCTCTGACGTGATGGCAAAATAGAAATTTCAGATGGAGTGTGTGAAAAGTATATTTTATTTTAATGAGGGATGTGAACATAAAGTTGTTGTATTTGATAACTTGTCTTCTTTTCTGTGTAACATTTGTTAAGTAATGGGGGGGGAATGTCAGGCAGTAGCTTACCACAGATAATATTTCCTACCATTTATAAAATTTACTTTTTATTGAAGAAATTTTTTTTTTATTTTTGCATTAAGTGGTCTAGAATTCTTTTGCAAACCATTTGCAAGTTTTGTAGCCTTAAGGGCAGGAAAAAAAAAAACCTGACTGCAAATCATGTCAGAGTACAAGATTCTGAAAACCTAAGGGCTGGTTATTAAATAGGTTTTACTTCTGTGAAAACCAACCAATGTAAACTTTTGCTAACAAGGGTTTGTCTGTATGTTTCAATTATACTTGTGAATTTGGATCTGACTGCAAAGACACTATTAAAATACTATGCCTTGGAATAGAGTATAAATGAGAATGTTGAAAATGTTTGCATCTCTTTAAAAATGAAAATCATATCAATTGTTTCAGGAGACTTTGTATTTAGAACATTCATGTAAAACTGTGAGCAAGTTTTCATTTTGAACTGATCATCTTCACTTTTGTAATAAAACTGAAGACTCATCCAGTGATGGTTTATGAATTTATTGGAGGGGGAACCTAATATTATCTTCATACCATTATCAGTGCCTTATTGCTTTTGAAATAGTTTTCCTAAATTCAAAAAATAAAAACATAAAAATAAATTAAAAAAGCAGAAACAAAGTAAAGTTTTAAAAAAAATGTAAAGTGCCATGCAAAATACCATTCTTCATTTGGAGGATAGAGTGGTTTGTGTTAAGTAGTGTAATATTGGTTGGATCATTTCCATCACCTTCATTAGCATTTATTTGGTAGCAGAATGCTTGCCCAGGCACAGAATTAACAGCCCTTAGCCATGATACTGTGTAGGTTTTTGTAAATACTATGCACTCTCTGAAAGGAAAAACCCAAAAGAAAAAGAGTTTGCCCCAGAGCCTGGCATGGTAGCCTAGCAACTAAAGTCCTCACCTTGCATAAGCCGGGATACCATAAGAGCACCAGTTCTAATCCTGGCAGCCCCACTTCCCATCCAGCTATCTGCTTGTGGCCTGGGAAAGCAGTCTAGGATGGCTCAAAGCCTTGGCACCCTGCATCTGCACCTGCAAGAGAGACCTGGAAGAGGCTCCTGGCTCCTGGATTCGGATTGACTCAGATCCAGTCATTATGGTTGCTTGGAGAGTGGATCAATGGACAGAAGATCTTACTCTCTGTCTCTCCTCTTCTCTGTGTATCCATGAGTTTATATAACCATGAGTTTTAGGGAGCTGCAAAGTTGAACAAATGCTAAGATGCTGATAAAGATAATGTCAAAAGCTGGTAAGGACTAGAACAACAGCAACTTCATGTTTTGCTAGTGGAAGTGCAAAGTGTTATAACCACTTTGGAGAACAGCATGATAGTTTCATACGAAACTAAACATATTCTCATCATACAATTTAATAATTGTGTGATTGGTATTCACACAAATGAGTTAAAAACGTATGCCCACTCCAAAACTAACACACAGATATTTGTCTAGCTCTGCTCACAGCTGCCAAAACCTGCAGACAACCCAGACATCCTTCAGTAGATGAATGTGCAAAGAAATCATTATGCACTCAGACAATGGAAAATTATTTCCCACTCTCAGGCCATGAAAAATGGAGCTCTCAGGCCATGAAAAGAAATGTAGGAAGCTTGAAAGCAACAAGGCAGAAGACAAAAAAAAAAAAAAAAAAAAAAAAAAAAAAGAAAAAAAAAAAAAAAAAGAAAAAAAAAAAAAGAAAAGCCAGAAGTATAAAGACAGTAAGAAGAGAAAATCCAGAGTTCTCCAGAGTTCTGAGGAGGCAGGGATGACTGGGGAAGCACAGAGACTGCTTAGGGAAGCAAAGTTGCCCTGTATGTGACACTACAGTGGTGGATGCAAGGCGTTACACATTGGCCAGAACATACAACACTGAAGGCAAAGGCTGAACAATGTGTCAGTGTAGAGTAATAATAATAAGCATGGCACTCTGGTGTGGAGGCATCGTGTGTGTAAACTTTATATATACATAAATCAGGAAAGCTATAGGAACAATGGTAAATTTACATCACAACTCAAAGGACAGCAGACCTAGGCAGTCTTGGTGGCAAGTCCTGCCAAAATTTCAATCCCTTTAAACTAAACAAGTAAATGAGCATGGTTTGTTTAACCTTCCTGCCTGTTTCTATAGTCCTAGCATAGGAATATTTTAAATTAAATAAGACTGTGATCTTACTATTGAGTTTTAAAATGCATATGTCATATAATGTCATGACCGATAGAATTTTTTGAAAGATCCAAGAAGCGTGCAATATTTAGGATATCTCAGAACTCAATGAGAGATATGGAAGACCTGAATAGAAAGAGACTCAATATTCCAAGGTAGGCAAACTCAATTGAGTAGACTTCCTTTCCAAATACATCTGCAAATGTATTCAATTAATTGCAGTCTAATCACCTAGAGAACTTTAATAAAATGGGACAAAATTACTCCCTAACACATGAAAGGCAGACAGAGAGACAGACAGCACTCCCAGCCACTTGTGCACTCCCCAAATGGCAATGGGCTTCTATTTTCTGTGGGCATTTGGCTTTGGAATTGAAATGCCCACAATCTGCATTGCAGTACCTGGATTAATACCCAGTTCCTGCTCCCGACTTCAGCTTCCTGCTACTGTGGGACCCGGCAGGCAGCCATGATGAATCAAGTGATTGCATCCTTGCCATCAAGCATCCACTTAGCCCATCTCATTCCTGCCTGTTGGAGGTATTTGTAAAGCAAACCTACAAATTAGAGTGTTCTTTATTTCTGTTTCTCTCTTCTCTGTGTGTATACTTCTCAAATAATTGTAACATAAACCAATTGAATTCCAGAAAATTGTGCTTATAATAAATTTTAAAAGATGCTACACATTCACCCAATTTAGAAAACACATGATAAACTAAAATTCAAAAAAAAATAATCAGAGGATATGTATACTGGCGTGAATCAAGATATACTTAAGTAACATGGCCAGCACAGGGCACGTCAGGTTAATCCTCCAACTACAACACCATCATTCCACATGGGCACCAATTCATGTCCCAGCTGCTCCACTTCCCACCGAGCTCTCGGCTTATGGGATGGAAAACAGCAGAGGGTAGGGCAAGTCCTTGGGCTTCTTCACCAATGTGGGAGACCTGGAAGAAGTTCCTGGCTTCAGATCAGTTCAGCTCGTACTGTTGCAGCCATTTGGGGAGTGAATCAGCAGCTAAACTCTCTGCCTCTCCTCTCTGTAAAATGTGACTTTCAAATAAAAAATTTAAAATATTTTAAAAAGCACATAAAGCTAAATGATGAAAATACCAAGTAGGTAATCTAATGCAAAAACAAATCATTCCAAGAAGCTGAATAAAGTACAGTCATAAATCTGATTATTAACATATTCATTCATCCAGCAAGTATTGGTGGAATGCTTACTATGCATCAGCCTTGTTTTAGGCATATGTGATACAAAAATAAACAATATGAATAAAATTATTGTCCTCTTGGAATTTATACTAAGGGGAGGGGACAAAAGACGAAAGAGTGAACAAGCAATGTTAAAACATCGGGCTGAGTGAGTTGGGACCAGGATGGCAGCACAAAAGGCTGAAATGGGGTCAGATTCTAGGTACATTTGAAGATAGAATCAACAGCCTGTTCACTGATTCTGATATAGGGTAAATTTTAAAGAGGAATCAAGAATGATCCCTGGGTTTGAGACTTAAGCACTAGAAGAATGGAGCTTGTTTCCTGAGACAAGATTTGGAGAGGAACAGATAATAAGAGGCACGTGAGTCTGACCCTAGGGTTTGGGTAAACCATGGCAACCAGACAGACAAAGGGTATGGCGAATGGTGAGTCAGTGTAGGGCAGGAACAGGTGAACTTACTGAGGCAGAAGAATCACCATGGTGTCAGTCAGCAAAGCCCAGAGGCAGGAGAACAGTATCTGCCTCCCCACACACCACCAAGAATAAGCGGTCAGGACAAGGAAGGGCAGCAAGCAAAGGCAGGAACAGCCTGTGACACAGAAGAAAATTCTGGGAGCAAGGCAAGGAGCTGATGCACTCCATGGTCAACCCCTGCTCAGAGCCTGTGCCCACTGGACTGGGCACGGGTTCATGACCACAAACAGACACACGCAGGAGCCATGCCCTACAACTTCAAGATTAGCTTTATTACACCGCATTGCACTTTCTTGCTGTTGGTAAGCAGAAATGAGATTAGAAGCAAATACTGGCAAGTTGTGCTTACTATTAAATCTGGGCATTAAATCCATCAGTATCCCACCATTAGAGGTCTCCTATGTTCACAGAGTTGCACAGAGGTAGACGGGGCACCGCTTGTTAAGCAGCCACTCATAACACCAGTATCCCTTATCAGAGCATCAATTCAAATCTCGGCTGCTCCACTTCGAATCCAGTTTTTTGCTGATGCACCTGGAAAGGCAATGGCTGATAGCCTAAGTATTTGGTTCCCTATCACTTGAGTGGATGACCAACATGGAGCCCCTGGTTCCTGCCTCTTGCCTGGCCCAGAATTTGGCTATTGCAGATGTTTGGGGAGTGAACCAACAAGCAGAAGATCCTTTTGTCCCTCTGTCTCTGTCACTCTGCCTTTCAAGCAAGTAAGTCAATAATTTTAAAAGAAACCAGATTATAAATAAATAAAAGCATTTCATTAAAAAAGGGGGGGCAGGCATTTGGTCCAGCAGGTGATACCCAAGCCTCCATCAGAGTGCCTAGATTCAAACCCCCGACTCTGGCTGCTGCGTTCAACTTCCTGCCAGTGTAGACCCTTAGAGACATAGTGACGGCTCAGGTGGCTGAGTCTCAAGTTCCTGGCTCCCGCCCCAGCCCCAGCCATTGCGGGTTCTTCGGAAGTACACCAGCACCAGGGACTGAGCACTCCCTGTGTCCCTTCCTTTTCTCCAGGATTTCTCTTCCCTCTGTGTCTCTGTCTGTCTCTGGGATAAATTTATAAAGGACAAAGGTTACTTGTAAGTAAACAGGCAAGTTAGGCATGTATTAAATATTTTGAGAATAATGCCCGAGAATCTGGTAAATGGTTTCTAATGGTAGGTCTACATGGAAGCCCTGAGTTATGGGTACTTTCACCTCTATTTAATAATACTAAAAATTAAGTCTTATGGTCACAGTTGCATTTATTAGCACATGTTCATTGTGATGATATTCATGTTTGCTTGAAACAGTCTGAAATAAAATCATCTGAATGAATGCAAGAGCATTCACCCAGAATGGGCAAGTATAGCAAGATCACAGTTGAGTAAATACAGATGGTCAGAAGGCTCAAAGGGATGAGGGTTGGGGAAATGCAAAACAAGCGACAGAGCTTTTACTGGCAGAGGTGAAGACGGCTCGGCTCGCTGCCAGGCGTGTTGCTATGAGTGGAGCCGTGGGCCTCTGCTGGGTGTGCCATAACTGGGTTAGGGTTTCAGGAGGGCGACTTGTTGTTATCTATCCACACATACCATGCAAACACCCGGGAACTGAGCACTTGGTCCCAAGATATCTAACAGAAATACATTTACATACCCAAGACATATACACAGCCTTCAGATTGTTACCTCAGTGGAAAATAAAAACAATTAAAATACCCATAAATAGGCGAATTCACACATTGTGATGTATCAACTCTACAATAACAACAACAAAAAAAGTAAGGTAGTTGTTAACACTAAGAGACTGTTCAGAATGCAGCAACCCAGGCCACACACTGTCATCACATGAGAAGCTGTGAGCAACACCGACCTGGTCTGTCTACACCTCAGATATGCCTGTGTATAGCAAAACCATCTAGATGGGTCCCCACTTGACTTGGGACAACTTCTTGGGGGGAGATCAGTTGATGCAGAAAGAATGGAGACAGGGAAGGCAGGAAGAATGCCTATCCACAGTGTTTACTTTTCCTACAAACAGAAAACTTCTGCAATTTGTTAGAGCGCTTGAGTAGACCCTGCCATGTGAAGCTGGAGCCTGTTCTTCCTGAGGAAGCCAGGAGGCGATTGGAACTGCTGAAGGCTAGGGTGCCAGATCTAAGGCCCTGCAGGGCTTAGCCTGTGTGAAGAGTCTACTTGAGGAGCTAGCACTATAGCACAGAGGGCTGGGCTGCCACTCGTAATGCCATCATTCAACACAGCTACTAGTTCAAGTCTCAGCTATTCCACTTCCAATCCAGCTCCCTGCCAATGACCTGGAAAAATTAGCGCAAGTCCTTGGGCCCCTGCACCCATGTGGAATACCTGGAAGAAGCTCCTGGCTCTGGCTTTGCTCTGACCTAACCCAGCCATATGGCCATCTGGGGAGTAAGCCAGCAGTTTCTCTTTGTCTAACTCTTTCAAGTAAGTAAATAAACCATTTTTTTTTAAGATTTTACTCAAATATAGTGGCCAGGCCTGAACCAGAGAACCTGAGGATGGCCAAGAATGCCACATTTTCCTGTTCCAACTCTGCTAACCTGTGACATCATCCAAATAGGACCAGCTTCTTGGTACAAAAGAAGTGGGCTGAGGGATGGTTTCATTCCCACTGTCAAACCTGTTGCAGTGGTCCATGCCCAGCTCATCCTAGGAAACCACAGACCCTCGCCCAACACTCTCCCAGACCTCCTCAGAGCTAGCCACATCCTGTGTTCTCTCCTGGGCTAGGTCTTTCCCATGTGCCCTCCAGGACCCCTCTCTTCTCTGCTTCTACAGACCAGGTATGCTGACCCCCCTCTGGCTTCCAGGTGGGCCTGGCCAAGGAGCAGGTGCCCCAGGACTACGCAGATGCAGGCTGAGACTCAGTTTATCCTCCTGGCACTTCCTTTTCAAGCCCAGTCTGGGGAAGGCTGGATGGATCCTGTGTCCAGCTGGCGCACCCCTCAGGCTTTTGCCACAGCAGGTCCTTACTGCCTACCTGCCCCTCACTGCCCTGTGACCCTACCTGCATCCCTGCCCACGGCCCTCATGAGGGTTTCACACCTTTGGAAAATATGTTTAGTTCTACATCCCATCCCCACCATATCCCCACTGTCCACACAGTAGTCCCATCTGATGGAGCTGTTCAAGGCACCAACAGATTGGGCTGCCCACATGGGCACTGGCTTGAGTTTCAGCTGCTCCACTTCTAATCCAGCTTCGCAGTAACACACTTGCAAAAGCAGCAAAGCATGGCCTGAGTTCTTTAGACCCTGCACCTACCTCGGAGACCCAAAGGAAATTCCTGACACTGAGTTCTGGTCCAGCCCAGCCCAGGCCATTTGAGGGGGGAGCTAGGGGACGGAAGACCTCTCTCTGTCTGCCCCCACCCTTGTGTAAATTCTGTCCACCTTTCACTTAAACAAATAAATAAATCTTTAAAGGGGGCGGGTAGACAACCCACATGGTGAGCTGGGGGCAGGTCTACAGGCACCCACCAGGATAACGTGGGGTAGCACCCATGGGGTAGGCTGGAATGGAGGTTGGTTAGGGTTTCTGAGGCTGGTAGAGAAGGCACCATGGGTCTTCCCAGGCTAGGTCACTCAACCCTATGATGTGTGTAAGAGCCAGGGCTGAGGGTAGGATGGAGCAGGCTGGGGGCTTGAAGTGTTGATGTGCCAGGCTCCCTGGTCCAGGCCACAGCTCCCACTGGGGGCTGTTGGAGCTTGCCATCAGCCTGTGCTTTCAAGTTCTGTTGGCCCTTGACACATCAGGATCTCTGATCTCAAGGATTAGAACCTGTGTGTGTATGTGATTTGGCCCCAGGGTACAAGGACTGGACTGTGTCATAGCTGACTCCCGCTCAAAGAAGCCAACAAATTTTCAGAGAAATGGTGTCCTTGCTGGGGACACAGCCTGTGGCACTGACTTGAAATTCTCCAGCCTGTGGAGGGATCCACGAGGTGAGACACAGATTTCCGAACCCAGAACTCCCGTGGGCACAGGATAGTGGCTGGAGATATTTCTTCCTGAACATGGCCTAGATGATATGTCTGTGAGCTCTTCAACCTTTAAATAAACTTTATAAATTAAAAAGCAAAGGAGAGAGACCAATGCTTTACTAACCATAAACAGCCAATTGTTGCAGCAGGAAAAGCAAGATATAATTTTGAACCTTGTGTGACTTCGGGCAAGTCATTCAGCCCAAGTCTTGGCTTCCTCTCTAGTCAAATACAGGCACAAACAGAAAGGTCTGAGTGTCATGAAACTGCACAGGTTAGCCCCACGCCCTTCCATGGTCAGTGGCAGGAACAGAACCACACCCTCACAGTCCAGCATGGGGAATGGCAGATACTGCTGTGCCCACCTGACAGAAAACAAGTCCAAGCTCACAGCAAGCAAGGACTGGAACAGATCCAGACCCACGCCCAGCGCCCATCTGCTGCTGCACCAGGACCTGCCGTGGCCACAAGGCCTCTCCCAGTGCTTAGGATTCTTAACGGAGACATGATCAAATTAACCTTAAAATCCCCACGTGCAGGCCACTGAAGCACCAAGGTGGCATGGCAGCCTCCTGAGCCCACCCCATGTGCAGACCAGAGAACACACTCCCCCTGGCCCACGTTGACAGCGGTGCTGGCAGACAGGTGTGCCCTGTCGGAAGTGAGGGCAGCACCAAGCTGACACCCCGGTCTAGGGCTCTTCCTGCTGTTCCTTCCCAGCACACCAGCTCCAGAGCCTATCTGATGTGATGGAGTACTCCTTGGAGCCTGAGTCCCTCAACTCTGCTTTCCCTACAGGGTGAGCCCAGTGTGCCCAAAAGAAACAAACATAGCTTCAGTTGGTGTGGAGACCTTGTGCCTGCGGGAGTGTGTTTTCACTGGGTGGGGAGAGCTATGTACTCAGCTTATGGAAGTAAGAATAGTTGGGCTTTTTGTTGTTGTTTTCTTTTAAAATTTATTCATTTGTATTGGAAAGGCAGATATACAGAGAGGTGGAGAGACAGAGAGAAAGATCTTCCATCCAATGATTCACTCTCCAAGTGGCCGCAATGACTGGATCTGAACTGATCCAAAGCCAGGAACCAGGAGCTTCTTCTGGGTCTCCCACACAGGTGTAGGGTCCTAAGACTTTTGCAGTACTCAACTGCTTTTCCAGGCTACAAGCAGGGAGCTGGATGGGAAGCAGGGCAGCTGGAATTAGAACCATTGCCCACATGGGATCCTGGTGTGTGCAAGATAAGAACTTGAACTGCTAGGCTACCACACCAGGCCCTGTTGCTATTTTCTAATAAAATGGGCTGACCCTGCAGCATGGCAGGTAAAGTTGTGGCCTACACCACCAGCATCCTTTGTGCACGCCCATTTGAGTCCCAGTTGCTCCACTTCCAACCCAGCTCTCTGCTGGACCGGGAAAGGTAGCAGAGGATGGTTCAAGTGCTTGAGCTCCTGAACCCATGTGGGAGACCAGGAAGAAGTGCCTGTTTTCTGCCTTCAGCCTGCTCCATTGCTGGCCATTGCAGTCATCAGGGGATGGAAGATCTCTCTGTGTCTCTCCCTCTATCTCTAGGACCCTTGCTTTCGAAATAAACAAAACTTTTTTTAAGTAATAAAAAATTAAATTATAAAACAAACAGAAAAGCCAATGGAAAAAGGAAGAGTTGGGTGGAGGGGTGCTAACTGCTGGAATTGGTGACAGGTGTCTCCATTCCTTGCATAGCCTGTTGTGTTTTGGGTGTATTTTAAAGTTTCTTTAATCAAACTATAACATACTTTTGAGTCATGTTTAATGACTGATGACAGCACTCATGATAAAATAGTGGCAGCAAGATGCAGACATGTGTGGCTCCTCCTTGTGTGTGTGTGTGTGTGTGTGTGTGTGTGTGTGTGTGGCTCCTCACACCTGAGAGAAGGTCAAGGATGTGTGATGCTAACTCCAGTGATGATCATTCCTAGTGCAGGTTCATCACATTCGTTTGCTTCTTTCACTTGTCTGTGTGTTCCAATGTTTCTCAAATGAGCATGTATTGCTTTTAGAATCAGAACAGCAGCCAAACTCAAGGCGTGAAAATCGTAATTCTGCTGGAACAGCACCTAGAACAGAAGCCGTGAGCATGACATTGGGTGGGGTGCTGTGGCTGGGATACCTCTGAGCCTGGCTCAGCCTGACCAGACAGGCTGGGTGAGGGGAGCAGGGTGGATGTACCTGTTCTCCTGGAATGGAGGCAGCTGCTAGCCAGGTACCCTCAAGCTCTGAGACCTCTCCAGTTCATTTCCTTCTGGCAGGTGTCAGTCCCAGGAGGCCCAGCTCTGCTTGGCTATCTTGGTGTTGCCTCACATGCTGGGTGCCAAGGAAGGTGAGCCAACTGCCAGAGCGACGGACTGTCTGGGGAGAGTGGCAGAGAGGCACGTTGGCCCTCTTCTTGGGACTGGGATCTGGTTTCATCATGTGACCTCACCATGGAGGCTGCCAGGACAGGGCATGTGGCAGGGAGTGCCTGAGGACCTGCCATGTGCCAGGCACATTCTGCCTGTCGGAGAGGCAGGGACAGCTGGGCCTGTTTCACAGACAAGTGCATAGAGGCTCACAGTCACAGGCTCCTGGTCCAAATCCTCAGCACTTCCTCACAGCCAAACAAAAATTTCCAGCAATATACATTTGGTTGAAAAATTTTAGACTGACAGGCTGGCGCTGTGGCACCGTGCAAGGCTAAACCCCAACCAGTAGCATCAGTTACCCATAGGGATGCCAACTGGTGTCTTGGCTGCTCCATCTCCTGTCCAGCCCCCTGCTAATGCTCCTGGGAAAGCACCAGAAGCTGGCCCAAGTCACTGGGCCCCTTCCAACCACACAGGAGACCTGAAAGAAGCTCCTGGACCCTAGTTTCAACCTGGGCCAGCCCTGACTACAGGGAGCAGTTTAGGAAATGAAGCAGTGATTGGAAAAATTTTCTCTTTCTGACACTCCTTATCTCTCTCTGTAATTCTGCTTTTCAAATAAATAAACAAGACCTTAAAAAGCTCTCAATCATGCTCCACAACAGCATATGAAATCTTTAGTATGCATGGAGATTGTGCACACACAGAAGCCACAGGTGTGGAATAATCTTCTCTGGACAGCCAGAATGATAACTCCTTTCTGCATATCCTGAGACATGAACACAAGCCACTCAAGTGTTAAGGATACCTGTACTGAGACAAACCAATCTCTGAAGGAAGTGTACGGGACCACATCTGCCCATTCAACCCCAGCACCACACTCAGGTTGCCATCACCTCTTCCCTGACGCACTCCCACCCCAGCCTCCCAAGTGACCCCTCCTGTCTGTTCTGCACCCTGAGAGTCACAGATGCCCAACAGCATTGGCCATATGCCTTAATATTCTGTCCAAACTCCTGAGCCACTGAACAGCCCGGGCCTCTCACACAGTGCATGGGCCTTAAGGATATCCCTTCCCACCTCTATTCCCTGGGTCCCAAATCTCACCCCACAACCCAGGTTCTTCCTAGACAATTCCAGATTGTTTGCATCAGCAAAGAACTCCTTGCCTGCCTGTGCCCCCATGATCTGCTCTGTAATCAGCTCTGGACACTGTATTTCTCAGTCAAGGCCTCCCCTCTGCCCTTGGTACACCTGTGAATGCCACAGCTGGCAATAGCATGGGCAACCCAGGCCCCACTCACCCTCCTACTCATTGCCACCTCAAGGGGTGGGACTTGGCTACCACCTTCTCCTCCAACCCAGCACAGTTCCTTCACTGGGAAAGATGCCCAACACAGTGTTCTTGGAGAATCAGTCATGAATACCTAGAATGCACTTGCCCAAATCCATCCCAAATGAAGGCCTTTACCCAGGTATACTGTTTTTATTTTTAACGCTTTCAGCCTCTAGCGGTCTTGTGCTTCTCCAAATTCTCATAGAACCTATTGAATCACTGCCTGCTTGATTCTTTCCCTACCCTGATCATTTAAAAAATAATACTAACTTAAAAGGGAAAATATAAACTAGGGAGACTGACACTGTGGTACCACATACTAAGCTGCCGCACATAATGCCAGCATCCCGTATGTGCGTCTGTTCATGTCCTGGTTACTCCACTTCTGATCTAGTTCCCTGGTAACAGGCCTGGGAAAGCAATGCTTGGGACCTGCCACTCTCATGGAGGACCCACATAAAGTTCCAAACTTCTCTTCAGCCTAGCTCAGCCCCAGCGGTTGCAGCCATTTGGGGTATGAGCCAGTAGATGAAGATTTCTCTCATTCTGTCTCTTCTTTTTCTCCCTCTGTAATTCTTTCTTTCAAATAAATAACTGAATCTTTTAAAAATACACATATAAAAATAAGGAAATGGAAAAGATCAGATTCAGAAAGTAGAACGCAGTCAACACGTGAAAACTTGCATGATGCTGAAGTTGTGATAGTAGCAGCAGTGGGACAGGTGCACCTGATTTCAACTCTCCCAGTGTGAATAAGCTCAGATCACACAAGACATAAATAAGAGGACTGGACTGCTACACAACACAAGCAGTCCTGAGTTTGAAATCTGCAAGCGATCTCTCTTTGGGTTCTAATAGAAGTGTTTTCACGGGCTGAGGGAAGAATGTCCTGAGAACACTCCCAAAACTTGTGCAGTTCCTCCTTGGATGGCACCCTTAGCATGCTGGGACAGTGTTACAAGCTCACCTCCATCCTGCCCTCTAAGATCAGCCTGGGCAATACAGACTTGTCACAAACCAGGGTTGATGCTAAGGGCTGATGAACTTAGAGACCCAGGCAGAAGCTCCTAGAGAGCCTCTAGAAGCTACTGAGAGCAGCCATGGGCAGATGCTGCTGGAGACGCTGTTGCCCCACCCACTGATGAGATGCCTGGGAGCTGGATGAGAAGGGTCTCCTGTGTGTAATTTCTTTGAAAAATTTAAAGGAAGGGGTAAGGTCCTGGTTTATGATGCTGCGTCTTGTGCTGGCGGCTGTGGAGTGGGCTGTATTGCCATACTGACACCATGGCTAAAGCTCGGCTGCCAGCCCTCTTCACTGAAAAGCTGACCCGTCCAGTGTGGCAGCCATCAGCCTAGAAGGTGGTTTAGGTTCTAGTGAAGTTAATTAAGAATTCAGTTCTCAAGTCTTCTCGGCTTCGTTTCTGGATCTCTGCGGTTCTAGCTGGCTACCCCATTGGACAGTGCAAACGTAGAACGCTTGTTTTTACTGCTGTATGAGTTCTGTTGCATGGTGCTAAGTGGGGTGTCACACTTTTCTCCTTAGGGAAGCTAGTGAGGGCAGGGGCAGCAGGCCTGCGAGGTTAACATACACCTCCCAATGCACCCCCAGGTTGTGGCTGTTGGACCTTTAAACCTCTCTGGAACTCTACAGGCTGCCCCCTCCTTCCCTGAGCTAGCCAAGATTGTCCCCAAATCCATGCTTGCCCCCTGCCCTCAGGGATGTCAGAGTTGAGCTGGCCCCAGTAACATGAGGTCAGAAGCTTCTAGGCAAGCAGGTCTGGTTGGGTCCTCCTGTCTTCAGAGCCTCGGACCTCTGTGGCCGCCAGCTGCGCCCAGCATCCTGACCCCACCTGTCCAGCTGGGACTCTCCTTCCACCTCCTGACAAGAGCAGCAGCCCTCCCTGCCCTTCCCTGCCTAGTAGCATCCATATTTATGACAGCCACACAGTTCCACCTGCTCCTGTCAGGAATGGGCCTCACTGGGCCTTCACCTTCCATGAGTTTGTGTGTGCATGTGTGCACATGGGTATGCAATTCTGTATGCTTATGTGTGTGTATATACTTGTCTGGGAAGGTGAGTCCAGAATGTTGCTCTCCCTGCAGGTGTGGAGGCCAAGACAGAGGACCTGTCCAGCTGCAGGGCTTCCAGAACAGGTGCGGAAAGCGGACATGTGTACGTAGCCCCAGGGCTCCTCTATTAAAGTTCCCTACTTGTGACCTACCAGGGCTAACATTCCACCCTTAAATACACCCTAGCCATGAGGTGGGGGCTGTTCTGTCTCATGTCTCTAGAAGTCAGCCTCTCCCATGGGATGGAGCTACCGGCAGCCATCCAAGCTGTGCTTGGGGAACCCTGGCTGCTTGATCGGCAAAGGTGACCCCAAAACAGACTCCATTAGACAAAGCTGCATGTGCTAAGGGGAGGCATGCTGGAGAAGCCAGAGTGATAATGCCACACACTGTCACACACACACACACACACACACTCTACACACACAATGCATTCATTCACACACTCTACACAATGCATGCACACACACTCATACACAATATATTGATACACACACTCTACAACACTGCACACCCTCATACACTATACTTTCACACACATACACAAACACAATACATTGACATACACACTCTACAACACTACACAACTGACATACACACTCTACACACACTCTCTACACACACACTGACTCTCTCCATACATACATAACACTGTCTACACACACACACACACACACACACACACACACACACCAGCCACAGTGCTGTCAGGACAGCAGGGGAGTACATTGACTTCATTTTCAGATGATTATTATTTAAACACGGAAAAACCAAGAAAGACAAAAGAGGTTTGTTTTGGCAACTTGACTTTCATCATCAGGAAAGTCTCGGTGGGGTATTCTCCCAGGCTCCTGCCATCCTGGGTCTTGGGTGTGGTGGTCTCAGGCCTAGGCAGGCCTGGTTGTCCAGGGCCAGGTAGGAGCAGGTGGGGGCGGGGCTGCAGGGCAGGTGAAGTTCTGTATACAAAACACAGAGTGACAGGGGTGGCCGGGCCTTTCCTTGTGACCCTGGGGACCAGGATGGGGCGTTGCTTTGGGCTTCTCTGTTTTGGTGTTTGCTTTGTTTGTTGTAATTCCTAAGCCTGACTCCACCATCCCACTGGGAGCTTTATCTCATAACATGCGCCCCAGAAGGGCTGGGTTAGAATTCACACCACCTCCGCCTACCTTCGCAGGGTCCTGGATTGCTATCTGGACCTGCCCAGGCCTGGCCATGCCCACCTCCACAACCGGGGGAGGGGGTCCTCTCATCTGAAAGACTCCCCCTTCCTTTCCATCCCTGCATCTGACTCAAGTGAGGACTTCACTCCACGGAGCTGGTTAGACGCTCATCATACCTGTCTCAGTTGCCTGCTTCTGTGAGACGGGAAGATAGAAACTGGTCTGTGTGAGACAGGAGAGGAAAACAGCACCCAGAAAGAAGCACGCCTGGAGGCCACCCCCTTTTACACTGTGCAGTCCTGCCCCGCACACCAGGACAATCCTGCTGGCTCAGTACATCCAATCTGATCACACTGGACGGTCAGACCTTGTCACACACCCTGGAAGCACGCTGTTTAGGGGAACAGGAAGGAACGGCAGAAAGGACTGGACCCAGTCCCTCACAAGCCTCCATCTGAATGCACACTGCACACCTAGCTCTTTCTTACGACATCACCTGGTTTGCTGGGCATGTTTTAGCTTCCAGAGCTCGTTCTCCAGTTATGGGGTGCAGACAGTGATAGAAGGCAAGTAAAATTTGGCTGGGTCCCCTTTCCTCTCTCCTGAAGGTGGGTCCTAACAGCAATGGAATGATAATTCCATCCTCAACCACTTCCCCCATGTCCTAACTTAGCCAGGATATTGATTACAGGCAAGTCCAATTAGTCTAGGAATTTTCAGCTACAAGCTCAGTTCCTGTTCCTGCCCATCCCAAAGAGCGCCAATTAACTCCTTAACTCACAACACTTAGGGATTCGCTCCTGCCCACCTATGATGCACCTATCAACTGAGAGGGGATAATATTGCATTGTCATGTAACCACTCCCCTCACAAGCCCCTTTAAAAGGCCCAGGAAGCAGGGGCTCTCTTTGGCTCTCTTTCTCTCTTTCTTTCTGGCCAGGTGCTTCCATTATGCTAGTACCTCGACCCTTGGCTGACCCAGGACAGGTGATCCCCTGAGCATGGTCCCTGTGTACTGCTTAGATAGAGCAATGATTATAATAATGTTTCTGGTTCGTGCGCTGCCAGGAGTTCCAGGAGGGGTGAGGCCTAGCAGTAGTGGAATGTGGGCAGAGAAACCAGGGAAAGGTCAATGTCTGCAGCTTTGTATGTGTGTCCAGGTTTTTTGTAAGTGTGTCCCGGTTATTCATCGCATATCTTAGGATAACATATTGTTGGGGAAGCTGGGACATAGGTCTTCAGCTTAATGGATGGACTTAAGGATAATGACCATTTGCTCCTTTTGGGATTATGATTGGTTGCATTATGATTTGTTGGATTGCCGTATGGACTTGTGATTTACTATTGTGCTCTATTATCACCAAGCTTGGTTAATAAAGACTCCTTAATAAACCTTAGACATATCTGGTGTGATCTCGCTCGCACCCTGCAACATTCTTTCTCTCTCTCTCTCCCTCTCTCTCCCTCTCTCTCTCAACTCCTTGCTGAAACATCCAACTGGCCTGGCAAGAGTATTCTCTCCATTTCTCCATAAATCTCTGTAACCTTGCTCACCCAGTCTGCATTCTGGGTACTCCCCCCCACATCTGTCCAAAAAGGTGCCCATCTGTTCTGACGGATGCCTGTCCCATGACACCTCACTGCCCGGCTCACATCCACCTCTGTCTCACACCTGAGTCTCACGCAAAGAGAAGAACCTCTAGAAACTTCACTTGGCTCTGCTAGCGCCTTTACATTGTGTAGAGCAGGCGAGAGTCCGCCTGCTGTCCACGTGACCTGAGGAAGCCACTTGCCCTCCCTTAGCCTCAACGTCTTCAGCTGAAGATGGGGTACACTGTTGCCATCCTGCTAGCATTGTGTGAGGGTCTGCAAGCTGGCCTGGGAACAACCCCTGCGTACCTGCATCCCTTAAAGTGGGCTCCCAGGCATGTGACCTGCCACTCCACAGCGTGGCTCTCTCAGCCCTGCTGTCCCACGACTCCAGCAGCATCCCTTGGCCCTGCATCAGTGAGCCTTCAAGGGGCTTGGGCCGGCAACAAAGAAGGTGCCCACTCTCTGGCCCATGAAAAGGCAGACTTGGGACCAGGAAAAAGAGAGGCAGCTGCCTGCTGTGCTGTTCACACCGGCTCATCCTGCAGGGACAGGCCTGGGGTGCTGGCGCCTCCACTCAGAGGGCACTCGGTCACTCACTCCACGCAGCACCAGGGCCCCAGAGCAGAGCCTGCACCTAGGTGATGTCAGTAACAGAGGCCAACTAGTGGCTGGACAGGTGCACACATCACCACTCTGTGCTGACTGTCTGAAGGCCCAGCTGCTCCTTCAGCCTGTTGCCAGCACTGGGCTCACTGCTGGGAGTCACACACAGAAGACAAGGCAGCAGACCCGAGGCTGCAGGGGTGCGTGTATGACACAGTGTTTGTGTGAGACATGATGTAGCTATGTGTGAGAGAGCAAAAGAGTGTGGCCTATGTGACATGAGTATGTGACACTGCGTATGTGTGCTGTATACATGAGTGAGAGGGAATGTGTGGTGTGTTATAAGGGTGTGGAACATGTACTTGAGTGTGTAGTGTATGTGGGTGTTGTGTGCATTGCAAGTACAGGTTACATATGGTGTACACATGCATTGGTGATATGTACATGATATGTGTGAAGTGGGTATGAAGTAGGTATGGTATTGCTGTGTGTCATGTGGGTGTGTTGAGCCTCAATGCATGTGACAGTGGATATGAGTATATTGTGTGTATCATGCAATACATGTTGTCTGTGGCGTACACGTGTATAAGCAGATACATAGGATGTGTGTTGTGCTTATGATGTAATGTGTTTCAGTGTACATGATGTATGTTTCAGCGTACTTTTGTGTATGATGTATGATGTGTGTTGTGTGCCTGTAATGAACAATGTGTGATGTGTGTGTTGGTGTGCATACTGTGTGTATTATATACAATGCATGTTGAGTGCTTTGATGAATGTGTAATATGTGGATATCAGCGTACGTGATGTATTATGTGTATTGTGTGCTGTGTGTCTGTGATGCATGTTGTGTGTAATGTGTGTGTCGGTGTGTATAATGTGTATAATGTGTGTATTGTGTGTAATGCGTGTCAAGTGCCTGTGATGGATATGTTGTGTGTGTGATGTGTGAAATACGTGTGTATATATGTAATGTGTGCTGTGCACCTGGCACAGAGAGAGACTGAGCCTGCCACCCGCATGTAGACCCAGATGGAGTCCCTGGCTCCTGGCTTTGGCTTTCCCCAACCCTGGCTGTTCTGGTGGGCATTTAAAGAGTGGACCAGAATGTGGAAGCTCTCTGTGCTTCTGTGTGTGTGGAGTGCGCTTTTGTCACTGTGCCTTTCAAATAAGTAAATCTTTTTAAAAAGAAAGAAATCCTGTTCCACGTGAACTGACACCAACTTATCTAGTTGTGGGTGAAAAACAGCCAATTCAGTCATACCATAAATGAATACAAGACATTTTACTTAGCCCTTTGTGCCAGGAGCAGTGCCAGGCTTTAGACCCCCTGAGGCATGACACTCAAGCCCACCCTTGGGAATTTCATCAAATCGCCACCTGCCCTGGGATTTGAGATCAGATCCCTCTGATTCGGCACCAGCTTTCTGTTTGGGTGAGGCAGCAATGTTGGCTTTTTGATGCAAAAGGAAGCCTCATGTGTTTTCCTTAAAAAGCTTCCCATTTGGGCCCGGCGGCGTGGCCTAGTGGCTAAGGTCCCCTCCTTGAACACGCCGGGATCCCATATGGGCACCGGTTCTAATCCCGGTGGCTCCACTTCCCATCCAGCTGCCTGCTTGTGGCCTGGGAATGCATTTGAGGATGGCCCAATGCTTTGGGACCCTGCATCTGCATGGGAGACCCGGAGGAAGTTCCTGGCTCCTGGCTTTGGATGGGTGCAGCACCGGCCATGGCGCTCACTTGGGGAGTGAATCAGCTGGATGGAAGATCTTCCTCTCTGTCTCTCCTCCTCTCTGTATATCTGACTTCGTAATAAAAATAAATAAATCTTTAAAATAAAAAGCTTCCCATGTTCATTTTTAAACCGCAGCCCACAAACTTCTTTATGTCTTTGATATCTTGGGAAATGGCAGCTACTACAAGCAAACCCTGGTGGGTTCTACGTATCGTGTCATTCTCTCACCTGCCGACACCCACCCTCTCCACCACATGACTCAGTTCCTCCCACCACATTCAGTGTAAACCAAGTGCTTCGTCCAGCAGCACATTTGCATCTGTAGTGCAGCAGACGTTTTGGGTGTCTTACGGAAATGGGTTCACGCTTGTGTTTCCTCCATGACCTTGAAATGTTCATCATGAACGAAGACATGTGTGGAAGACCAAGACTGCCAGCCCACAGTGCGAAGTGGGGTCATTGCGCCCATGTTAGCCTGGAGCAGCCAGACCTCAGACAAATGCAGACCTGCCAGCCTAGGAGTTAGTGCTTACTGCCAGAAGTTCTGAAGCATGATTGTGGCAAGAGCTGACAACAACAGCTCTGTTCACACAAGTCATGATGCACTTTCATGGGCCAGAAACAAGCAAATGCACAGATTCTCTGCTTGGGATGACAATAATCATGCCTGGTAACCATATGAAATGCAGTGTAGTGACTTTGACATGCCTTGGTTTGCACCAAACACCCACAAGGCATCTAATGTCTCCTGCTTCACAAATGGAGATCATGTTGTGCTAGGAGGAAAGTTACTTGTCTGAGATCAGAAAGCTCTGCTTTCTTGTACAAGGGAGAGATGCAAGATGGAATCTTTCTTCCTCTTCTCTCCTGGAACTAAGGTAACCACATTGCAACTAAGAGGTGGGTATGAGTAATCCATTCCTGCTTAACTAATGTCAAAATGTGGTAGTTTACTGCAACCACTTATGTTATTCTTGAGTCCCTGTGTGAGTTGGGTGTTCGTGCTGCTGTGACTGAGTTCATACATGCATCTGCGGTTATCTGGGATTCACCAGGGCTGCTGCCCTCTGCTGGTTGGCGGTCCAACAGATGGTACAGCAGAGAGTGACTGGACCACCCTCATTTGTTTCCACGGTGTAAGCAGTTTCCAAAATCAGAGTGGAAACACATATGGGTTCAAGGGCCTGAGCCCCGGCACTTGGGATTGGTCATCACTTCCTGCTGCACAAAGCAAATGATGCCAGAGAGACGAGACTTACCTTTTGATTAGAAGAGCTACTTGACCACATTGCGCAGAGCTCAGACCTGGGCAAGAGTGGGAGCCTGGACTCCTTTTAGCCATCAGTCTGAGAAGGGAGAGTGCAGTACCAGCTGAGTCCTTGTGTAAGATCTCAAACTTTCCACTGATGGTTACCTCGGTAACCAGAGGAGGGTGGAGTTTACCTCCAACCAGACACTGCATAGATGGCGGAATTCTGGTGGGCCTCTCAGGCTGTGAAACCAGTACTGCACTAATGAGAGGCACAAAGCCATATTTCCCTACCAATAACGACCGCAGTGACCCACCCCCTTTCGGCTTCGGTTCAAGGAGAGTTGCAAAAGGTCCCTTCCCCCTCTCTTCAGCTCTCTTCTTCCTCTGCATCCCACTCACTCATATCTGTCTTTCTGCTGTCTTTCCTTGAAATAAAGGCCATCTATATTCTTGTCATATATTTGGCCGAGTTATTCTTTCCCTGGTGGTCAGAGAATCTAACATTGTTGCAAATCTGGCACCCACCCTTCTCACTGAGGTCAGTTATCAGTATCTGTTGAGTGTCAGCCCTTGGGGCATGGATTTTCTGATCCTTGGAGCCAAATACTTTCCTAATGGGCAACAAATGAATGAGGATAAGGAAATTACCCAGGGCTTCACCTCTGTGTCCCACAGAATCCTCAGCTTTTAAGGGTTCTGTCCTTCCTAGGGACCCGAGATAAGGGACCTAGAAACAGTGGTTTAGCACTGTGCAAAGCTAAGCCTTTGCATAAATTATAGCATGGGATCCATTTAAGCTATCTTATAATGCCATGTCTTTTCTACAGAAAACTGAAAATTAACTAGTTATTTTGTCTGTAGAATTCAATAATGCTTGCAATGGCTGAGAACTTCTGCCTGACAGCAAACACCAAATGCCTTTCAGAATGGTCTTAAAAATGACAGCTGATGGGGCTGACACTGACAACAGGTTAAGCCACAGCCTGTGGCGCCGGTACCCACATGAGCACCAGTGCTGCTTCACTTCCAGTCCAGCTCCCTGTAATGCACCTTGGAAAGCAGCAGAAGGTAGCCCAAGTCCTTGGGCCACTACACCCATGTAGCATATCCAGAAGAAGCCCCTGGATCCTGGATTCAGCCTGGTCCAGTTCTGATCATGGCAGCCTTTGGGGCAATGAACCAGCAGATGAAAGATATCTCTCTTTCAATTCCCCTCTCTGCAACTCTGCCTTTCAAATACATGAAATAAATCTGTAAACAATTGAAGAAACTGACTGCTGTGAGTGCCAGCAGACCCCAAGGTCACCAAGGTTGAGGCAGATGGTGGCCTTCTGCCACAGGAACTACCGGAGGCAAGCTGCTTTATTATGCACAGGTTACAGAATTTAAAGGGTAAGGAAGGGGAGGGCAAGAGGAAGCCTTCCCAGACCCCTCACCCACCAAAGACACTGTAATTGGCTATGCGGCCAGTGCACCATGTGGTGCCAGGCTCTGCCTGCTGGCCGCCCGGCCAGGGAGCTCTGGGGTATTGGTTGTCTGAATCGCTGCTTAGGTAGCTACTTGAGTTAAGGACGCTAATTCACACTGTCTAAGGCAGAGGCCAGGACAAGTGAGGGACTGAGATAAGCTGAGTCAGAGCGACCCTTGCAGGCACATGATCTATGGCTAGGAACAGGCCCAGTTGGGGAGGCGTGGGGACACCTTAACTGGGTTGAGGTTCCCACCAAGGGGCGGGCGTGCTGGAATGGGGGCTGCATTCTATCTAGGAAACAGTTGTAGTCACCCGAGGCACTAGTGTGGGCTGGGATTGGATGCACCAGGCCAGTTCAAATCCCAACACCATCTGGTGTCATGGAGAACCAGGGGGTAGATGTGGGACTGATTAGGCTGGGTCTCACTCCCCTCTTGAGCCATGCGTGAGCTGTATGTGGGTATGGATGAGCCATGGCTGGGCTGAAACATCCAACAACAAGAACCAGAATGGGGTGAAAGCCAGCCAGGAATAGCCACTGTTCCTGCTAGGACAGGAGGTGAACTGGGTAGGGTTGGCTCAAGGACCCCCTGGCATGCGCAAAATCTGGCATTGGGAGGGGTTCTGATGGAGGAGCCTGGGCAACTCCTCTGGCAGGACACAGTCCCTGCAGGTTAGCGCAAGAAGCATGATAGGAAACAGCCCAGAATAGGCCATGGAAAGTTTCCCACTGGCACACATTCAGCATGGGTCAGGAGCAGACCAGACTGAATCAGTTCATGTCACCCACTGGCAAATCCGATCACCAGAACAGAGTGTGGGATGAGCCGGGTTTGGTTGCGACAAAACAAGTACACATTATGGGATGCCAGGGCGTGGTTGCCTGTACTGGATATGAGTGCAGCACCCAACCAGCACAAGTGAGATCCAGGAAGGGAGGGGCAGAACCGGCAGGGGGATTAAGGGGCTGGTCCCCTCGCTGGACAGCTACTCCCACTGGAGAGCGTGGGCTGGGATAGAGACAGACCAGACTAAGCAAGGCTACATCACCTGTGCACTGCATGTGGACTAGACCAGGGAAAAGCCAGGCTGGGCTGATTATTCCTGCTGGTGCAAGCATAAATTAGAGTGGGTGAGGGATGTATGGGCATAGCTGCAGAAGCTAGCACTGGGGACTAATTCTGTCAAGTCAAATCACAGAACCACACAAAGAGTGCATAAACCAGGAGAGAGAGACCTGGGAGGGAAAAGTGGGTTCCCCCTTCCTGGGTCACTATTCCCGTGGGAGGGCATGAAAACTAGGATGGGAGCTGGGATGGCTAGATAGAGAGGCACTCAACAACACCCGTGAGGGCTGGATAGTTGAGTGGGTTAGATAGCACTAAGCTTTAATACCCATTGACAAGTACAAGAGCCAAATGGGATGGGGGACAGACTGGTCTTCTGCTACACATACTGGCAAACCAGGGCAGGGGGTGGGCCTGGTGGGGGTTATTGTGGGTCGCCCCAACTAGGCTGCAGCTCTCACTGGTTGATGTAAGAGCCGAACCAGACTGGACTGCAACACCCATTGGTTCCAGTGTAACTCGGGACCGAAAACAGAACCAACCCAGCAATTGAAACCACCAGCTGATTGGGGTGATGGACTGTGCCGGGCCCTGTGCTTGCTAGAACATACAAGAAACTAGTCTGGGAATACCTCAAAGTTTCTTTGGAGATCTCCCCAATCAAACTGCTGGACTCAGAACTCTAATCAAGAAAAGACAGAAGACAGAGCAGATCAATCATTCATCTCAGCTATATGTTGGCAGCGAAATATGGGGCAAACGGAGACTTTATAATGGACCATATCAATCAGTGGACGACCTCATCGAGCGAAACTGGCAGCGATTCATAACCGGAGAACTATTAACACCACTAGAGCATATATCTCAGAGCATGCCCCACATCCGGGACTAGGGGTGGGCGGGAAACCGGGTGGGGCTTCTCCCTCAATATCCCCCTTTACCTCAGATACATGATGGAAACAATATGGACATAATAGTACTGTCCACTTCCCTATCCCCCTGAACCTTTTTTTTTTTCTTTTTCTTTCTTTAACTGTAATTAACTATGTAAAGATTGTCAACAACAATACAATAAAATAGATAAAAATAAATAAAATTATATGTTTTTTATACTCAAAAAAAAAAAATAAAACAAGTCTATTTCCCTAGATCTTCTGGTCTTGTTCCACGTGTACTCCCCTTGACCTTGTAGCCATGTTGGAGGTCACACTCCACGTGTAGGTTGAAAGCTGTGCCTTGGACCAAGGGGAAGGTTAGGCTTAGGCCACACCCTCCAAGCAGCGGGGCAGGGGCCTGGGGCAGTAGCCCACAATCTGCTGCTGCTTTCACAGACATGTTGGCAGAGGACAGCATTGTAAGCAGGTTAATGGCGACAGCTTCAGGCATGAATCTCTAAGTGTGCCTAACTTGTAAATAAACTGTGATGGGGAATGCGTGTATGGCAAAACTTCACAGCTGTCACACCGGAGTGAAACAATAGAGGTGTTTACATGTTAAAGAGGAGAGTGAGGTGATGGAAACCAGACCGACCTCTGATGGAGATGAGGAAGGTGGTCAGGGAGGCTGTTGGAGAAGACAGAGTGAGGCTGAAGCCAGGAAGACAGGCGGGTGACTTTCTAGGGGAAACATAGAGGTTGGGGCAGGCCTGGTAGGTGTGGAGACAAGCAGGAAGTGCTGGAGGCTGTGGCAGAGTAAGCCAGAGAGCAGTGGTGGGGGATGAAGTCAGAGGCAGTAGCGGTCCTTGTGTGTAAATCATGGGAAGGTGTTGACGTAAACCTAGAGAGCCAGAAGGTACGAGAGAACACAGAACTGATGCCTTAGCTGCTGCGTGGAGACTGGACCCAGACCAGGACCCCTCAGCTGCAGCACTGTGAACACCTTGAGCCAGGGGGATCCATGCTGTGTGAGGTTGCCTGTGTTCTGCAGGAGGGAGAGCATCACCCCTGGCCTCACCCTAAAAGGTGCCAGTGAAATCCCCTCTGCCCAGTTATGTCAACCAACACCATCTCCACCCCATGGTGCTCTGGGAGGCAGAGCTCTGGCTGATCATCCGTGCAGGTGCAAACGGACACTATCCAGCAGGACACTACCCAGCGTGGCCTAGGAAGGAGATTGGGAGATAAAAGCAGTAGGCTCTGACCTTGTTTTTGATATTCCAAGTCAAGATTGGCTCCTCTTCTCTTTCCTCTGACCACATAATAATTGCTCTTATGGTTGAGCCTGAAGAAATGGCTTAACAGATCAAGAAGGTAAACTCATTGATCAGCTAATGACAGCCTCCTCAAGTCCAGGGGACAGCTCTAGAGGCTGGGCCAGACAATGCAAACCCATGCCTGTCCACAATCCCAGGCTCTTCCCTGCTTTATTTCTGCCATCTCTTTCAAGTCGCACAAATTGGGGCCTGCATTGTGGCTCAATGGCTTAAGCCACAACTCGAGACAGAGTGTTAGTTTGAGTTCCGTCTGCTCTATTTCCATTCCAGCTTCCTGCTGGTCAGCTTGGGAAGGCAGCAGAAGATGCCCAAGTGCTCAGGTTCTTGCCCCGCACATGGGAGACCTGGCTGGAGTTCCTGGCTCCTGTTGTTAACCTGGCCCAGCCCTGGCCATTGCGGCCATTTGAGGATGAATTGGCAGACGTTTTCATATACCTATTTGTATGTCTTCTTAAAAGATATTTCTATAAATTTACTGTCTATTTTCTCATTTGGTTAGTTAAGTTTGGTTTGCTTTTTTGCTGTTGAGTTGTTCGAATTCCTTGACTCTTTTTAGATGTATAACTTGCACATATTTTCTTCCTTTCTGCATGTTGTTTTTTCATTGTGTTGGTTATTGCCTTTGATGTGCAGAGTCACTTTAGCCTGGTGAAATACCATTTGTCTCCTTTTTCCTCTTTTTCCCTTAAGTGTCTCACTCAAAACTCTTGCTAGGCTTGACGCAGTAGTCTAGTGGCTAAAGTCCTCGCCTTGCATATGCCAAGATCCCATATGGGCACTGTTTCATGTCCCAGCTGCTCAATTTTCCATCCAGCTCCCTGCTTGTGGCCTGGGAAAGCAGTCGAGGATGACTCAAAGCCTTGGGACCCTGTGACCATGTGGGAGAACCGGAAGAAGCTCCTGACTTCTGGCTTCAGATTGGCACAGTTCTGGCCATTGCAGCCACTTGGGGAGTGAACCAGTGGACGTTTCTCTGCAAATATGACTTTCCAGGAAAAATAAATAATCTTTTTTTTAAAAAAATTCTGGCCCATAGCATGGTCCTGTGTCTTCCATGTTTTGTTTCAGGTCTTACATTTAGATATTTAATCCATATGTGTTTGGTGTTTTTGTTTGGTGTTTTTGCTTGTTTGATTGTTTTGTGGGTGTTAAGAGCTCTCAGTCTAACTTAGCTTCTTTTGTCTGTGGAAAGCCAGTTTTCCCAGGACCTTTTATTGGAAAGACTTTCTCCAACACGTGCCTTAGCACCTTGGTCAAAGATCAGCTGGCTGTGGACAGGGGCAGATTCCACAGGAGGCTCTCTGTTCTGTTCTATTCGTCTGTCTATTTGCATGCCTATGCCACACCGCCCTAATTTCTGGAGCTTTAAACTATATGTTAAAATCAATTCTAATGCTCCTTTCATTGTTCTTTGGGATCGAGACTTTGGCTACTGGGGGTCTTTTGTGATTCCACAAATATTGTAGTAGTATTTTCTCTGTTTCTGTGAAAACTGGCACTGCTGTTTTAACAGATATTCTATTAAATCTATACATTTCTTTAGATAGTATAGATATTGTAATGATTCTTTGATCCATGAAGACAGGATGTCTTTCATCTCTTGGGTTAAGTTATCCCTAGGCTTTTTGACTTTTGTTTTCCAGAATCTATTGGAAATGATATTATTTTATCTCTTTTTCACATACTTTGCCATTAATGACTTTGTATTTTATAATTCTGTTGATTAACTTATTCTTTTTTTAAAGATTTATTTATTTTATTACAAAGTCAGATATACAGAGAGGAGAGACAGAGAGGAAGATCTTCCATCCAATGATTCACTCCCCAAGTGAGCCGCAATGGCTGGTGTGCGCCGATCCGAAGCCGGGAACCTGGAACCTCTTCCGGGTCTCCCACGCGGGTGCAGGGTCCCAATGCATTGGACCATCCTACACTGCCTTCCCAGGCCACAAGCAGGGAGCTGGGTGGGAAGTGGAGCTGCTGGGATTAGAACCGGCGCCCATATGGGATCCTGGGGCGTTCAAGGTGAGGACTTTAGCTGCTAGGCCACGCCACCGGACCCCTGATTAACTTATTGTAATAGTTTTTGCTGGAGACTTTTGAGTTTTCTCAAGACCATGTTCTCCACAAAAGCAACCATTTGACTTCCCTCTCTCCAGTTTAGGTGATCTTTATTTTTTTCTCTTGCCTAGTTGCTCAGACTAGAACTTTCAGTACTATGTTATGTAAAAGTGGGTATACTTGGACCCAGAGAACTGACCTCTTTCTGCTGTGCCAGCATCCCACATGGGTGTCAGTATGTTACCTGCCTGCTCCACTTCAGATCCAGCTTTGTTTATGGTCTTGGAAAGCAGTAGGAGATGGTTCAAGGCTTTGCACTCACATGGAAAGACTCAGAAGAAGCTCCTGGCTCTTGGCCTCAGATCGGCCCAGCTTTAGCCAATGCAGCCATTTAGGGAATGAAGCAGTTGATGGACAACCTTAAAGCCTACTAATGTTTGTTTTATGTTTCAAGGTGCTTCAAAAGAGAGGTGCATGCTTGCAAGAATTGTTTTCATTTGCTGAATAGAGCCTTTCCTCTTTTTGAATATTTATTTACTTATTTATATTTAAAAGACAGAGTTACAAAAAGAAGTGGAAGAGTGTGATCTTCCATCTACTGGATCACTTCTCAAATGGCCTGGTCGCAACATATTAGCCTTTCCAGTATCATTAAACTTGCCTGTTTGTGGTTGAAGCTTTGAAGACAATTTCTACCTCTTGGTTATGATTGCTCTACTTTGAGGGATTCTATTTGTAAGGATTCATTTATTTTTATTGAAAAGGCAGATTTATTAAGAGAAGGAGAGATAGAGACAAAGATCTTCCATCAGCTGGTTCATTACCTAAATGACCGCAACAGCTGCAACCGAGCCAACCTACCGCCAGGAGTGTCTTCTGGGTCTCCCAGGTGGGTGCAAGGTCCCAACACTTTGGTCCATTCTCTTTAGATTTCCCAGGCCATAAGCAGGGAACTGGATTGGAAGTGGAACAGCAAGACACAAACAGGCACCCATATAGGATGCTGGAACTTGCAAGCTGAGGATTTAGCATTGATAGACCCAAATGGTTGTCTTTCTAGAATTGTACATTTAAAATACATGAATTCTGTCTTACTTATATTACTAAAAATTGTTAGAAAGAAAAAATCATCCATAACCTGAAAACAAAAGAAAGGGAATCAAAGAGAGAGAGAGAAAAGAAAGAAAGAAAGAAAAAAGAAAGAAAGAAAGAAAGAAAGAAAGAAAGAAAGAAAGAAAGAAAGAAAGAAAGAAAGAAAGAAGAAGGAAATGAGCCAATGAGGCATTTTGCATTAGCACCTCAGTCAGTTCTTTGTTGGGAGGTAGTGGCCTCTGGTCCAGCTACATCAAGAAGTAGATGTTGTTGAAGCCCAAAGTTTCCATGCAGTTAGTTAACTAAGTACTGTGGTAGGAGACAGGAGGGGCGGGGTGCCTGGGGGCCCCAGAACCATTTCTACACTGTCAGTTAACCTGAACAGTGCACAGAAGGCAGGAGGGTTGAGTGCAGAGCCTCCAGACTGCTTTCCAACTGTCAATTAACCCAAAATTCCGGGTCCAGTGAATGGCTTAGGAGCTAAATCCTCACCTTGCAAGCACTGGAATCCCATATGGGCATCAGTTCATATCCTGGCTGCTCCATTTCCCTTCCATCTCCCTATTCGTGGCCTGAGAAAACAGTAGAGGATAGACCCTGCACCCAAATTGGAGATCTGGAAAAAGTTCTTGGCTCCTGGCTTTAGATCAGCTCAGTTCTGGCAATTGCAGCAATTTGGGGAGTGAACCAGTGGATGAAAAATCTTTCTCTTTGTTCTCCTCTCTAAATCTACTTTTCTGATAAAAATAAATCTTTTTTTTTAAAAAAGGGAAGAAAACTTCAAAAATCTGCCCATAACTAAAAGTCAATCTTTTTTTGCTTGCTGGTGACTTCAGCTGCCTGTTTATGTGGACACTGGGAGACAGTGGTGATAATTCAAATAATTGAGTTCCTGCCATCCGTGTTGATGGAGGAGCTCCTGACTTCAACATTCTGTCTCAAATTGATGCTGTTCTAGCACCTGGGGAGTAAACCAGTGGATGGAAATGTTTTTCTCTATCTCCCCTTCACTTTCTTTTACAAACAAATGTATAAATAAAGAATTTTGTAGACATTTCCTTCCACCCCTTGGCAATCCTGTTTTTACCCTCCCTTAGTTTGTATTTTCTAAGACTTTAAACATATGTGTGCTTTCCCAACTTATTCATTTTATATAATTAATTTGAGATGTATCTGTGTTGCAATACACTATCAACAACTTGTTTTTCATTGCTCAGGGTCGGTTTCTCTATTTGCATTCTGTTACACGTGTGAATTGTTTCCAGTTTTAGCTGATGTAGCTAGAGAGGCAATTCTTTAAATGGACATATTCATTGTTTTCTTTAGATATGTAGGAGTGAAGTGACTGGGTCAAACACTAGCTGTATGTTTTACTGTGCAAGAAACTGCCAGCCTGTCTTCCAAAGTAAGTGCATGATTCGGCAATCCTACCAGAACTGTGTAACAAGGGCCCCTTTCTCACCTCATCACCAACACTTGGTCCAGTCCAGCTTTCCAAGTTAAGTCATTCTATTAGGTGTGACCTGATATCTCACTGTGACCTTAATCTCCATTTTCCTGATGACTATTGGTTACCCTGTCACATGATGACTTGCCACCTATGCTTGTGTTTCCTTGTCTCTGGGGAACTCCTTGCCAGATAAGGAGATGAGGCAGTATTCAGTTTGGTGTGTTTTGTAGTATCTTCAGATATTCCACCTGTCTGTACATTTTTATTTTCTTCATTTATTTTGTTTGAGAGGTGGTGATGCAGAGCCAAGACAGAGAGCTCCCATGTGATGGTCCACTCTCTGGGTACCCAGGAGCCAAAAGTTCCACACAGGTCTCCCAGGGTGCAGCTTTTCCCAGGGTGCATATTGAAGCAAGAAGCTGGAATCAGGAACAGAGGCAAGCTGTGAATCAAGGTGAGCTGCTGCTGGGTGCAGTGTCTGCTCCACCTGTCTCTGGATTGTTCTGTTTTCTTCTTGCTGGCCTGCAACACTTCTTTCCCTATTCTGGACACAATTTCTCTACAGATGCTTGATTTCACAATGGTTTCTGCCAGCCTGTGCCTGGTCTTCCATTCTCTGGACCATTCCTTTCAAAGAGCAGGATTTATTCATTTTGGTGACGTTCAATATCTTTTTTTTAAGAGTTATTTATTTTTACTGGAAAGTTAGATATACAGAGAGGAGGAGACAGAGAGGAAGATCTTCCTTCCGATGCTTTACTCCCCAAGTGATCTCAACGTCTGGATCTGAGCTGATCCAAAGCCACGAGCCAGGAACTTCCTCCAGGTCTCCCATGCGGGTACAGGGTCGCAAGGCTTTGGGCCATCCTCAACTGCTATCCCAGGCCACAAGCAGGGAGCTGGAGGGGAAACAGAGCTTCCAGGATTAGAACCGGTGCCCATATGGGATCCTGGCGCATTTAAGGCGAGGATTTTAGCTCCTAGGTCACGCTACTGGGCCCGAGGTCCAATATCCTAATGTGGTTTTTGACTCATTGCCTCCGAGATTTCCTCCAAAGTTTCTTCTAGGATTTTGTAGTTTTGATAATTTCATATTTAGGTCTCTTTTCCATCTCGAGTTTCTGTTAAGCATGTCTTAGGAATAGAGGTTAGCTTTTATATTAAGTTCAAGATGCTCATAGATTGAAAACTATCACACATGGACATTTATCACCATTTCATGACAGATTATCCTTTCTTCTTTGCACCGGCATAAGTCCATCTGTGAATTATGTTCCTTTCATGCTTATCCTGAAAGGACCACCAATAGTTTCCACCAGAGTTTGGCTGATGACAGCCCACTGACCATCTGCCTTTCGTATTTTATGACAAAGTGACACCCTCTTTGGATGTTTAATCCTAGGCTGCATGACTGTTTGCATACTACAATGACATATTGAGACACTGTAGCCCACAGTGCTCAAATATTTGCTGTATGGTCCTTTACAAGAAAAAAAAAATTGACTCCTCGTCTTGAATCCTGTCGCCTCACAAGGCTACAGTTTCTCAAAGTGATTTTGGCTATGCCAACCCATCAGCATGTTTGAATCAGCTTGTCAATTTCTCCAACACTTTCTGCTGGAATTTTACCTGGGATGCCATTGAACCAATAAATTAATTTGGGGACTAGCTAAGGTTGTGACAATATTGAGTTTTCCAACACTTGAACAGGTTTTGATGTTTTACTTACTTAGCTCTTTCAGCAATGGCTTTTACTTTTCAATGTAGAGATTTGTCCTAGGTCTTCTTTTTCAATAAGCTCGTTTATTTTTGATGATGTTTACATAGCATAGAAGGATGTATACCCATGTGGACCATTGATCAGGGTGGGAAGGGTCCAGGTGTGGGGGAAAGTGGATGAGACAATTGCTTCTAATTTTTTTCTTCTGCTATCTGGAGGAAAATGGAGGTTGGGGTGAAGGGGGCTGTTAACAGCAGCCTAACCACATTAGCAGCCAGGTAGTGGGGACAGCCACTCAAGGTCATCCTAGGATTCCCTATGTGGAACATGATCCAAGGGTTCTGCTTAAATTGTTTCAGTATTCTGAAATGTTGTTGATTGCATTGTTCCAAGTTTGAGGAAATGCTTCCAAGATCCGTTGGCTAACAGAGTTCACCTTAGAGTCTCCACTCACTCATATACTTGCTGTCAAAGCTTGGCTGGGAGAGTTGTCCAGTTTGTTTTGCCCTCCATCTGTATCTACCTTCAAACAAATCTTTAAGTGAAATTTCAGGGGCCAGCCCTATGGCATAGCTGGTTGAATCTCCACCTGCGATTCCGGCATCCTGTATGGGTGCCAGTTTGAGACCTGGCTGCTCCATTTCCAATGCAGCTCCTTGACAACGGTCCTGGAAAAGCAGTGGATGGTGGCCCAAGTGCTTGAGCCTCTGAACTCACATGGGAGACTCAGATGAATCCAGGCCTTGGCTTCAGCCTGGCCCAGCTCTGACCACCACAGCCGTTTGGAGAGCACACCAGAGATGGAAGACCTCTCTACCTCCTCTCCTGTTTCTGCATCTCTGTCTTTCAAATAAATGAAAAGTTGAATCTTTAATAGAGAGAGAGAGATGGTGTGTGGTGGCATATCAGGCTAATCCTCCTGCCAGGAGTGCCAGGATTCCATATGGACTCCAGTTCATATCCTAGCTGTTCCACTTCTAATTTGGCTCTCAGCTTCTGGCCTGGAAAAACAGCCGAAGGGTGGTCCTTGGGACCCTGTACTCACATGGGAGACCTGGGAGAGGCTCCTGGCTCCCAGTTTTGAATCATCTCAACTCTGGCCATCGTGGCCATGTGGGGAGTGAACCAAAGGGTGAAAGACTCTCTCTCCCTTCCTATCTCTGTAAAATTTGCCTTTCAAATATAAATAAAGCTTTTTCAAAAATGAAAAGAAAAAAAGTTTAGCACACTCCAAGACTAAAAATAAACTTCCTTTACATAACAAGGACCATCTTCAGAAGTTCCACAGCTAACACCATACCAAGAAAGGCTGGGAAAATCAGGATGACAGCAAAGGGTGCAGACATGTCTGAGATGGCGGAGAGTTATTGGACAGGGTAAAGAGAAGAGAGCGGATTGCAGAAGGTGGGGGTCAGAAAGTCAAAAGGGAGGTGCCTGGAGAACCCCTGGATACAAGGAAGAGGCAACGATGGTGGAGCAGTGTTACAGGAAACAGAGAACCCACGAGCCACCAGTGAGCGGTAATCTGGATTTCAACGACACCAAGGGATCCAGAGGCAGTCACAGATCAACCCTTGCGGCAGCCAGGTGGGAGCTTGGGTTCACATGGGAAGCTCGGGTGGTGAAGGCAGGCTGGGACTGGCCAATCCTGCCAAATGCTTTGGCCAGACAACCAATGGAAAGGGAGTTGCAGGCTCCACAGGGCAGGCTGGTGGTGGGTTGGAGCTAGCAGCACAGGGATCAAACACTGGGATGAAAACATTTCCAGCTAGTCACACCTGGCTTATCTCACAGGAAGGACAGCACCAGCTTCACATTCTGCAGGATCTATGTGGTCCCCAGATCAGAAAGCCTACAGCCCCAGGTCTCCAGAAGTGCTCTGCTAGGCACCATCTTGAGTGTACACACAAGATCCGTGCTGCCAATAAATTAGTTATCTGGGACACTTGGCATCTTTCTAATCCAGGACACTGACTGAACATAAAAATTGACTTGTAGACCTGCAGGTAATACATCTTAGAATACTGCACTAAGGAGAAAAATACACCAAAAAGGATTGCAATGTCAAAAGTTATAAAAAGAGACAAAGGCACAATGAATGTTACTGAATACTCTCCCGTTAAAGAAACAAAAGCCTCGGGCCCGGAGGCGTGGCCTAGCGGCTAGAGTCCTCACCTTGAAAGCCCCGGGATCCCATATGGGCGCCGGTTCTAATCCCGGCAGCTCCACTTCCCATCCAGCTCCCTGCTTGTGGCCTGGGAAAGCAGTCGAGGATGGCCCAATGCATTGGGACCCTGCACCCGCGTGGGAGACCCGGAAGAGGTTCCAGGTTCCCGGCTTCGGATCGGCGCGCATCGGCCCGTTGCGGCTCACTTGGGGAGTGAATCATCGGACGGAGGATCTTTCTGTCTCTCCTCTCTGTATATCTGGCTGTAATAAAATGAATAAATCTTTAAAAAAAAAAAAAGAAACAAAAGCCTCTACCACCCTCAGAGTTAACTGAGGAAGACATTGAAAAAAATGGGGGACACAGAATTCAGAAAGCTTATTATAAAGCTTCTGACCAACAATGAGAAGCACGTAATACAAGAGTTTGAAAAACTTAAAGAATTTGTTATACAGGAAATGAATCAAATGAAAGCTGACATTTCAGAAGTTAAGAATATAGTGAAGCAAATTAAAAGTACAGTGGAGAGTCTAAAAAAAAATAGACTGAAGGATGCAGAAGAAAGAATATCAGAATTAGAAAATATTTCCTGTACCAGGGGAAAGAAACAAAAAGCTGGAAGCAGAGCCAGGTCAAGCTAAAAAAGTATCCAGGAATTAAAAGATACAATTAAAAGGCCCAAAATAAGAATTATGGGAGTTCCAGAAAGCACAGCAAGAGCAACTGCTGGGATTAAAGGTGTATTTAATGAAATAATACACGAACACTTTCCTAATCTAGAGAAAGAACTGAGAAACAACATCCAGGAGGTGCACAGGACTCCCAACAGGGCTGACAAAAAGTGACCTTCACCAAGACACATGATAATCAAGCTCTCCTCAGTTGAACATAAGGAAAAAAATATTTAAATGTGCACCTGACAAAAATTAAATGACCTATAGAGAAATCACAATCAAACTCTCAGCTGACCTCTCAGAGGAAACACTACCGGCCAGGAGATAATGGAATGACATATTCCAGACTCTAAAAGGGAGAAATTTTCAGCCCAGAATAAGGTTTCCTGCAAAACTCTCCTTTGTCTTCAAAAACAAAATGAAGTTCTTCCACAATAAGGAAAAACTCCAAGAATTCGTGTCCTCCAAACCAGCCCTACAGGTAATACTCAAAGATGTTCTAGTGAAAGTTAAAGGAATAGCAACTACAAAAGTCAAAGGCATATGTAGAGAACATCCCACTATAAGGCCAACTGAAGACTCAACCAAAGAACAATGCATTACTAAGAGCCAAATTGCCACCTATCCATATTAACATTGAATGTAAATGGCTTAAATTCATCAATATAATGCCATAGATAAGAGGACTAAATCCAAAAGCAAAGCCCATCTATCTGCTGCTTACAGGAGACACTAACAAAGATCAGAGGAAATTGAGAAGGATGGAAAAAGATATTCCAAGAAAATGGTTAGGAAAAACATGTGGGTGAGGTCATTCTTATATCAGATATAGACATCAACGTGAAAAACATTAAGAGAGATGAAGAAGGATACTATATAATGATCATGGGCACCATTCAGCAAGAAGAGATTACCATAATAAATATATATGTGTCAAGTGCCAAGGCAACTAGCTACGTTAAATAAACATTAATGGACTTAAAAGGACAAATAGACTCCAATACAATCATAGTGGGTGACCTTAATACCCCTTTAACATCAATGGACAGATTAAAAAAAAAAAAGAAAGAAAAAAAAGAAAAAGAAACTCAGCAAAGAAACAACAGAATTCACCCAAACTCTAGAGCAAATGGACTTAGTTGATATCTATCGGACATTTCATCCTACAGATAGCGAATACACTTTTTTTCATCAGTGCATGGAACCTTCTCCAGAATTGACCAAGTTATGAGCCACAAAACAAGCCTCAGCAAATTTTTAAAAATCAAAATTATGCTATTCGTATTTTCAGACCATCATGAAGTGAAGCTAGAGACCAAGAAATGAAAATACCCAAGAATACTTACAAACACATGGAAACTGAATAATATGTTATTAAATGGGCAATGAATTAGAGAGGAAATCAAAGAGCAAATTAAAAATTGCTTGAAACAAATGAAGGCATCAGTACAGCATATCAAAACTTACAGGACACAATCAAGGCAGTGTTAAGAGGAAAGTTCATCTAATCAATGCTTATGTTAAGAAAGTAGAAAGACATCAAGTAAATTAGCTAACATTATGGTTGAAGGAGCTAGAAAAACAACAGCAAAGCAATCCCAAGATTACTAGGAAAAAAGAAATCATCAACATAAGGGAGGAAATAAACCAAATAGAGACCAAGAGAACTATAATAAGATAAATGAATCAAAGAGATGGTTCTTTGAGAAAATTAACAAAATAAATTCCCCACTAACCCAATTGATCAAATAAAAGGAGGGAGAAAATACACATCAATACCACCAGAGACGAGAAAGGAGATATAACAACAGATATCACAGAAATAAAAAGATTCACCAGGAACTATTACAAACAACTATATGTGAACAAATCTGAAGAACTAGAAAAGATGGATAGATTTGGGGACACATAAATCCATGAAGATTGAGTCAAGAAACAATTACCAGTCTAAATAGACCAATAGCACGCACTGAGATTGAATTGGTAATTAAAGCCCTCCCTGGCCAAGAAAAGTCCTGGACAAGATGGCTTCACTGCTGAATTCTACTAAATGTTTCAAGAGAAACTTACCCCAATCCTACGCAAGATTTTCCAAACAATAGAAAGAGGCAATCCTTCCAAACTCTTTCTATGGAGCTAATATCACTTAATGCCAAAACCAGATAGAGACACAGCACAAAAAGTGAACTACAGACTGATATCCTTGATGAACATAGATGCAAAGATCCTCAACAAAATACTAGCCAACAGAATCCAACAACGCATCAGGCAGATCATTAACCCTGACCAGGTGGGTTTCATCCCAGGCATGCAGGGATGGTTCAATATTTGTAAATCAATAAATGTGATATATCACATCAACAAATTGAAAAATAAAAACCATATGATCCTCTGTAAAGATGCAAAGAAGGCATTTGATAAAATCCAACACCACTTCATGCTGAAAATCCTAGGCAAGATAGGCATACAAAGAAAATTCTACAACACAATCAAAGCAATTTACAAAAAAAACCAATGTCAGCTTCATGCTAAATGAGGAAAGACTGAACGCTTTTCCACTAAAATCTGGAACTAGGCAGCAATGTCAACTGTCACCACTACTCTTCAATATAGTATTGGAATTCCATGCCAGAGCTTTAGGCAAGAAAAAAGAATTAAAGGAATCCAAATTGGAAAAGAGGAAATGAAATTATCTCTATTTGCAGATGACATGGTTCTCTACATAGGAGAACCAAAAAACTCAGTCAAGAGACTATTGGAACTCATAAGAGACTTTGGCAGGGTAGCAGGATATGAAATTAATGAACACAAGTTGATGGCACTAGTGTACACAAATAATTTCATGGATGAGAAAGAAATTGTAAGTACAGTTCCCTTTAAAATAGAGGAGAGAAATCTTAAATTCTTAGGAATTGTGCTAACTAAATATGTGAAAGACCTCTAAGATGAAAACTATAAAACATTGAAAGAGGAAATAGAAGAAGACCTTGAAAAATGGAGAAACTTACCGTGTTCCTGGATTGGCAGGATCAACATAATCAAAATGACCATATTACCGAAAGAGATATACAGATTCAATGCAATCCCAATCAAAATCCCAGCAACATTCTTCTCAAAAATAGAAAAGATGATACAGAAGTTCATCTGGAATCACAAAAGACCATGAATAGCTAAAGCTATCCTGAAAAATAGAAATCAAACTGGAGGAACCACAATTCCAGACCTCAAGACATACTATAGAGCAGTGGTTATCAAAACAGTCTGGTACTGGTACAGAAACAGAGAAGAAGATCAGTGGAACAGAACAGAAACACCAGAAGGGAATCCACACATGTATAGTCAATTAATCTTTGACAAGAAAACTGAAAACAACCCAAGCAAAAGTCCTGGACTATTCAGCAAATGGTGTTGGGACAACTGAATAGCACCATCAGCTTGCAGAATGAAGAGGCAAAACCCACACCTGTCACATTATACGAAAATTAGCTCTAAATGGATCAAGGACCTAAATCTACACCCAGAAACCATCAAACTATTAAGGGTAAACATAGGAAGCACACTCCAAGATATATGAACAGGGGAAGACTTTTTAGAAAATAAATCAAAAGCAAAGGCAATCAAAGCCAAAATGAGCAAATGGGACTACATCAAAGTAAAAAGCTTCTGTACAGCAAAGGAAACAATTAACAAAGTGAAGAAGCAGCCAACAGAATGGGAGAAAATTTTTGCACACTACACAAGTGATAGGGGACTAATATCCAGGATCTACAAAGAGCTTCAGAAACCCAGGGACAATAAAAATAACCCTGTGGGGAAAAAAATGGGCAAAGCAAATGAACAGACATTTTTCAAAATTACAGATTCAAATTGCTAACAGAGGCATATTCTTTTAACTTTTCTTTATTGTGGAAGATTTTTATTTCATTTTCTTGTATATATATATATATATATATTTATTAATTATTTTGCATTATGTGACAGTTTCATAGGCTCTGGGAATCCCCTCCTCCCCCTTCCCCCCGGTGGATTCCTCCACCTTGATGCAGTATTACAGTTCAAATTCAATCAAGATTCTTTCCTCGCAAACATATACCAAGCATAGAGTCCAGCTACTTATTGTCCAGATGGGTTGAACAGTTTCTTGGGGAGACCATTTCTGGTCCAAAGTTAGAGCTGGTAGAATATCATCCCAGTCAATTAAGAGTCCAAAAATAGCATCAACAGCAATTTGCAATATTATGGAATTGACATGGTTTTGAGTAACCAGTATGTTAAAAAAAAAAGCAAGTCCTAACCACAACCTATGATTAGCTCATTGACATTTCAATTTTACTTTATATACAGGACCTTGCTGCTATATACCTTAAAATGGCTATAAGGTACCATTCAGCTGTCTCGTGTCTATTTCATTTTAGTATTTAGCCATTTGTTGTGTTGAAGTATAATTTTGCTGATCTTGGCAGATTTTAGGATAATCTAGACTGGCTTGTAACTCTAACAAGATATTTGCCAACATTTAGGGTGCAGAACATTTTTTTTGGGGGGGGTGTGCAGGAAAATCCTCAACACCATGGTGAGGAGTAACTAATCTTTGTGTCACACCCAGCGAGGCATGAGCCAAGCCACGCCAGCTCTTTCCTATCAGATTTCAAGCTCTACTTTCTGTTGTTTGTCTATTTATTTTAGTTTTTTTTTTTTTTTAGTTTGTACAATTGTTTGCTGTGAGGGGTTTTCGAAGCAATCCCGATGGTCATTGCAATGGAGGGCGGGGGTCCAGAGGTGGAGCCAGTCTTGGAGCAGAGAAAGCTCTCCTCCCTGGTCCCGAAGGACATTTATTGTTCTTCTGTTTCTGCCGACCGCTCAGGGCTTCTGGTTGTCTTTCCAATGGCGTTGTTTTCTGTACGGTAGTGTTTGGACTTCTTCCATCCCCTGCGGAAGCTCCGGTTGGGGGTGGGTGACCTCAGAGTACTCGGCCTCCGAGGGCATCCAATTCCCTGTGGCCTCCTTGGCAGTTGGGATATAGTCCTTGTTGCTCATATTAATAGTTTGTGGTAAAGGTCTGAGAGTCTTCATGGTTGGGATCCAAGCTTCCTCCTTACCACCTGCTCCACTCTGGAGTGCCCCCCTGCTCCACGCACATGACCTCCTGTTAAGAGGTTGTCAAGATCGCACCCGATTCCCCCCTAATGCATTGGTATAGTAGTTTTATTGTTGTTTAGTGCGCTTTGAGTCTGTTGTGTATGAATTACCAGATTTGATTTTGATAGGCTATATTGCACTTTTTTCTCACTCTTTTTATGGTCCTGAAAGATTTCCCTACACTCCCTCCCCATTAGAGGTTAACATAGCTTATTGAGGGTAAAGTAGGTTTTACAGTCTTTCGATGTAGATCTTAAGTATTCTGACATTAATTGTTGTTTTATAGATTATATCGCGTTATCTTATTGCATTGGATACAGGTTGTTAGAGATTGCACTAATATTACAATATACAGGTACTATCTTCCAAGTTGTCATCTTTTCATCTCAGATTAAGGCGAACATGTGGTATTTAACCTTTTTGGATTGGCTCATTTCCCTTAGCATGATGGATTCCAGTCTGGCCCATTTGACCACAAAGAACTGTATTTCGTTTTTTTTAATAGCTGAGTAGTATTCCATAGAGTAGATGAACCATAGCTTTCTTATCCAGTCTTCTATTGATGGGCATTTTGGCTGCTTCCAGGTTTTGTGATTGTAGATTGTGCTGCTATGAACATAGGCATGCATGTTGGTTTCTTGTGTAGGAGATGTTTTGGATATCTCCCTAGGAGTGCTATTGCTGGATCATATGGTATGTTGATTTTCAGTTGTTTGAGTATTCACCAAACTGATTCCCATAGAGGCTGTACAAGTCTGCAGTCCCACCAGCAGTGGAGAAGGGTTCCCTTTTCCCCACATCCTCACCAGCAAGTGTTGGTGGTATTATGTATGTGTGCCATCCTTACTGGAGTTAGGTGGTACCTCATTGTTGTTTTCATTTGGATTTCCCTTATTGCCAGGGAACTTGAGCATTTTTTCATATGCTTGTTTGCCATTTGGGTTTGTTCTTTTGTGAAATGTCTGCCCATTTCCCGTGCCCATTTCTTGAGCAGTTTGTTCTGGTGTTTTGGTTTCTCTGGTGATCTTTGTATATTCTGGAGATCAGCCCTCTGTCTCCTATGTAGTGTGCAAAGATCTCCCATTCTGTAGGTTATTTTTTTACTTTGTTGATTGTTTCTCTAGCTGTACAGAAGCTTCTTAGTTTGATGAGGTCCCAATTGTTTATTTTGGTCTTGATTTCTACTGCATCTGGAGTCTTTTTTAGGAAGTCAGGGCCTACCCCTAAGTGTTGCAGTGTGTTTCCAACATATTCGTCCAAAAGTTTGAAGGTTTCTGGATGTAGGTTTAGGTCTTTTATCCATTTAGAGTCGATCTTGGTGTATGGTGAGAGATGTGGGTCTATCTTTTTGTTTCTGCAGGCTATCAACCAGTTGTCCCAACAGCATTTATTGAACAGACCTTTCCATTTGCTTGGGTTGTTGTCTGTCTTTTTGTCAAAGATTGACTGTATCTGTGTGGGTTTCCATTTGTTGTTTTTATTTTGTTCCACTGATCTTCCTCTCTATCTTTGTGCCAGTACCAGGCTGTTTTGATGACCACTGCCCTATTGTATGTCCATAGATCCGGTACTGTGATTCCCCCTGTTAAGTTCCTGTTCTTCAGAGTGGTTCTGGCTATTCGTGGTTTTTTGTGTTTCCAGATGAATCTGTGTATCATTTTTTCCAGTTCGATGAAGAATGCTGTGGATAATTTGACGGGGATTGCATTGAATGTATATGTTGCTTTTGGTAGTATAGACATTTTGGTGATATTAATTTTGCCTATCCAGGAGCATGGGATGTTGTTTCATCTTTCGAGGTCTTGTTCTATTTGTTTTTTGAGTGTTTTGTACTTTTCTTCATAAAGGTCTTCTACGCTTTTTGTTATATTTATTCCCAGATATTTCATGCTTTTCTCTGTTATTTTGAATGGTAGCTTGTTGGTTAGCTCTTCTTCATCTTGCGGCCATTTGCATACACTATGGCTGTTGATTTTTGTTCATTTATCTTGTATCCTGCTACTCTGCCAAATTCTCGTATGAGTTCTAGGAGTCTTTGTATTGAGTGTTTTGGTTCTTCTATGTAAAGAATCATGTCGTCTGCAAATAGTGAAAGCTTGACTTCTTCATTTCCAATTTGGATTCCTTTGATTTCTTTGTCTTGTCTTATGGCTTCTGCAAGTACCTCTAGGACTATATTGAATAGCAGTGGTGATAGTGGGCAGCCTTGTCTTGTTCCAGATCTCAGTAGGAAGGGATCCAGTTTTACTCCATTTAGTATGATGCTGGCATTGGGTTTTTCATATATTGCTTTGATTATATTGTGGATTGTTCCTTCTATCCCCACCCTGGTTAGGGTTTTTAACATGAAGTGGTGTTGAATTTTGTCGAAGGCTTTTTCTGCATCTATTGATACTATTATATGGTTTTTGTTTTTCAGTTTTTGGATGTGATGTATCACATTTATGGATTTCCTTATGTTGAACCATCCATGCATTCCCTGGATGAAACCTACTTGGACTGGATGGATGATCTGTCTGATGTTTTTTTGTATTCTATTGGCTAGGATTTTGTTGAGAATCTTAGCGTCAACGTTCATCAGGGAGATCAGACTGTAGCTTTCCTTTTCTGTTAATTCTCTATTCTGTTTTGGAATTAAGGTGATATTGGCTTCATAGAATGAGTTTGGAAGAGTTGCTTCCTTTTCTATTGTTTTGAAGAGCTTGTAAAGGATTGGGGTTAGCTCTGGTTGGAATGTTTTGTAGAATTCTGAGGTAAAACCATCTGGGCCTGGGCTTTTCTTTGTTGGGAACTCTTTAATCACTGATTCTATTTCTGATTAGGTAATGGGAGTCTAGGAATCTTTCCATTTCCAAGTGGTTACCGGATTTGTTGGCGTACAGTTCTTTGTAATAATTTCTAATTATTTCCTTAATGGTAAAAGTGTCTGTTGTTATGTTGCCTTTTTCATCTTTAATGCTGCTAATTTTTATTTTGTCTTGTTTTTTCTTTGTCAATCAGGCCAGTGGGGTATCTATTTTGTTTATCCTCTCAAAGAACCAGCTTTTTGATTCATTTATTATCTGAATGGTTTTTTAAATTCCTTTCTGACTTAGTTCTTGCCTTGTTTTGATGATTTCTTGTTTGTTCTTGTTTGTGGGGTCCTTCTGCTGTTGCTTTTCCAGTTCCTGGAGGTGTGTGCTAAATTCCTGCATTTGTTGCCTGTCTTGGGCTTTGACGTGCGCGCTAATTGCAATAAACTTACCAAGTAACACTGCTTTGGCAGTGTCATATAAGTTTTGGACTTTTGTATCTGGGTTTTCGTTGGTTTCCATAAATTTTTTGATCTCGTCTTTAATTTCTTCTCTAACCCAATCTTCGTTTAATAGCATATTGTTCAGCTTCCAGGAGTTTACATGTTTCCTGGGACATTATGAGTTGTTGATTTCCAGATTCACTACGTGATGGTCTGAGAAGATACATGGTATGATTCTGATATTTGGGTAGTTACTTAAAATTGCTTTGTGTCCTATTATGTGGTCTATCCTGGAGAAGGAGCATGTCTGTGATTGTGGAGTTGGTGGCATGTGAAACCTGCATGTGGAGCATTCGTTTGTGTGCAATGCTCACCAAGCTTCATTTCAGTCATATGCGTTCAATTGGCATTAAGCATAGAGTGTGAAAGCTGAGTTTCTTTGAGAGCTGCTTGGAAGCCTGATGGTGTGTGAAGTTAGTGAGCCAAATGGAGTTGTTCTCCCTCAAGAACCACTCGGCTGATTCTTCTTCAATATGCCCTTCACCAACATGCACTGTTTCCTTGATTGAATTAGCTCTCACACAAATATTTGCGTTTAGAGCCTTTGCATTGAGGGCTATCTGAAAACGGCTTTGGGGCTGAAGTTGTCTGTGAATGTGGAGTTGGTGGCATGTGAACGCCGCATGTGGAGCATTCCTTTGTGTGCAATGCTCACCAAGCTTCAGTTCAGTCCTAGGAACTCAAAGGGCATTAAGCATAGAGTGTGAAAACTAAGTTTCCTTGAGAGCTGCTTGGAAGCCTGATGGTGTGTGAAGTTAGTGAACCAAATGGAGTTGTTCTCCCACAAGAACCACTTGGCTGATTCTTTTTCAATATGCCCTTCACCAACATGCAGTGTTTCCTTGATTGAATTAGCTCTCACACCAATATTGGCGTCTAGAGCCTATGCATTGAGGGCTATCTGAAAACGGCTTTGGGGATGAAGTTGTCTGTGAATGTGGAGTTGGTGGCATGTGAAACCCGCATTGGAGCATTGGTTTGTGTGGGATTCTGTATCAGGTTCATTCCTAGATAATGCACTCAAAGAGCAATAAGCATAGAGTGTGAAAACTGAGTTTCCTTGAGAGCTGCTTGGAAGCCTGATGGTGTGCGAAGTTAGTGAGCCAAATGGAGTTGTTCTCCCACAAGACCCACTCGGCTGATTCTTCTTCAATATGCACTTCACCAACATGCAGTGTTTCCTTAATTGAATTAGCTCTCACACCAATATTTGTGTCTAGAGCCTTTGCATTGAGGGCTATCTGAAAACGGCTTTGGCCCTGAAGTTGTGTATGAATGTGGAGTTGGTGGCATGTGAAAGCCGCATGTTGAGCATTCGTTTGTGTGGGATGCTCTACCAGGTTCATTCCTTGCTAATGCACTCAAAGGGCATTAAGCTTATAGTGTGAAAACTGAGTTTCCTTGAGAGCTGCTTGGAAGCCTGATGGTGTGTGAAGTTAGTGAGCCAAATGGAGTTGTTCTCCCACAAGAACCACTCGGCTGATTCTTCTTCAATACGCCCTTCACCAACATGCAGTGTGTCCTTGATTGAATTAGCTCTCACACCAATATTGGCGTCTAGAGCCTTTGCATTGAGGGCTATCTGAAAACGGCTTTGGGGCTGAAGTTGTCTCTGAATGTGGAGTTGGTGGCATGTGAAACCTGCATGTGGAGCATTCGTTTGTGTGGGATTCTCACCAAGCTTGTGTTCAGTCCTAGGCACTAAAAGGGCATTAAGCATAGAGTGTGAAAACTGAGTTTCCTTGAGAGCTGCTTGGAAGCCTGATGGTGTGTGAAGTTAGTGAGCCAAATGGAGTTGTTCTCCCACAAGAACCACTCGGTTGATTCTTCTTCAATACGCCCTTCACCAACATGCAGTGTTTCCTTGATTGAATTAGCTCTCACACCAATATTTGCGTCTAGAGCCTTTGCATTGAGGGCTATCTGAAAACGGCTTTGGCGCTGAAGTTGCCTGTGAATGTGGAGTTGGGGGCATGTGAAAGCCGCATGTGGAGCATTCGTTTGTGTGGGATGCTCTACCAGGTTCATTCCTTGCTAATGCACTCAAAGGGCATTAAGCATAGAGTGTGAAAACTGAGTTTCCTTGAGAGCTGCTTGGAAGCCTGATGGTGTGTGAAGTTAGTGAGCCAAATGGAGTTGTTCTCCCACAAGAACCACTCGGCTGATTCTTCTTCAATACGCCCTTTACCAACATGCAGTGTGTCCTTGATTGAATTAGCTCTCACACCAATATTGGCGTCTAGAGCCTTTGCATTGAGGGCTATCTGAAAACGGCTTTGGGGCTGAAGTTGTCTGTGAATGTGGAGTTGGTGGCATGTGAAACCTGCATGTGGAGCATTCGTTTGTGTGGGATTCTCACCAAGCTTTTGTTCAGTCCTAGGCACTAAAAGGGCATTAAGCATAGAGTGTGAAAACTGATTTTCCTTGAGAGCTGCTTGGAAGCCTGATGGTGTGTGAAGTTAGTGAGCCAAATGGATTTGTTCTCCCACAAGACTCACTCGGCTGATTCTTCTTCAATATGCCCTTCACCAACATGCAGTGTTTCCTTGATTGAATTAGCTCTCACACCAATATTTGCGTCTAGAGCCTTTGCATTGAGGGCTACCTGAAAACGGTTTTGGCACTGAAGTTGTCTGTGAATGTGGAGTTGGTGGCATGTGAAAGCCACATATGGAACATTTGTTTGTGTGGGATTCTCACCAAGCTTCAATGCAGTCCTGGGACCTCAACGGGCATTATGCATAGGCTGTGAAAGCTAAGTTTCCTTGAGAGCTGCTTGGAAGCCTGATGATGTGTGAAGTTAGTGAGCCAAATGGAGTTGTTCTCCCACAAGACCCGCTCTGCTGATTCTTCTTCAATATGCCCTTCACCAACATGCGGTGTTTCTTTGATTGAATTAGCTCTCACACCAATATATGCTTTAGAACCTTTGCATTGAGGGCTATCTGAAAATGGCTTTGGAGTTGAAGTTGTCTGTGCATGTAGAGTTGGTGGCATGTGAACGCCGCATGTGGAGCATTCGTTTGTGTGGGATGCTCTACCACGTTCATTCCTAGATAATGCACTCAAAGGGCATTAAGCATAGAGTGTGAAAACTGAGTTTCCTTGAGAGCTGCTTGGAAGCCTGATGGTGTGTGAAGTTAGTGAGCCAAATGGAGTTGTTCTCCCACAAGAACCACTCGGCTGATTCTTCTTCAATATGCCCTTCACCAACATGCACTGTTTCCTTGATTGAATTAGCTCTGACACCAATATTTGCGTCTAGAGCCTTTGCACTGATTTCTATCTGAAAACGTCTATGTTGCTGAAGTTGTCTGTGAATGTGGTGTTGGTAGCATGTGAACGCCGCATGTGGAGCATTCCTTTGTGTGTGATGCTCTACCAGGTTCATTCCTAGATAATGCACTCAAAGGGCTTTAAGCATAGAGTGTGAAAACTGAGTTTCCTTGAGAGCTGCTTGGAAGCCTGATGGTGTGTGAAGTTAGTGAGCCAAATGGATTTGTTCTCCCACAAGAACCACTCGGCTGATTCTTCTTCAATATGCCCTTCACCAACATGCAGTGTTTCCTTGATTGAATTAGCTCTCACACCAATATTTGCGTCTAGAGCCTTTGCATTGAGGGCTACCTGAAAACGGTTTTGGCACTGAAGTTGTCTGTGAATGTGGAGTTGGTGGCATGTGAAAGCCACATATGGAACATTTGTTTGTGTGGGATTCTCACCAAGCTTGTGTTCAGTCCTAGGCACTAAAAGGGCATTAAGCATAGGCTGTGAAAGCTAAGTTTCCTTGAGAGCTGCTTGGAAGCCAGATGGTGTGTGAAGTTAGTGAGCCAAATGGATTTGTTCTCCCACAAGAACCACTCGGCTGATTCTTTTTCAATATGCCCTTCACCAACATGCAGTTTTTCCTTGATTGAATTAGCTCTCACACCAATATTTGCGTCTAAAACCTTTGCATTGAGGGCGATGTCAAAACGGCTTTGGCACTGAAGTTGTGTATGAATGTGGAGTTGGTGGCATGTGAAACCCGCATGTGGAGCATTCGTTTGTGTGGGATGCTCTACCACGTTCATTCCTAGATAATGCACTCAAAGGGCATTAAGCATAGAGTGTGAAAAGTGAGTTTCCTTGAGAGCTGCTTGGAAGCCTGATGGTGTGTGAAGTTAGTGAGCCAAATGGAGTTGTTCTCCCACAAGAACCACTCGGCTGATTCTTTTTCAATATGCCCTTCACCAACATGCAGTGTTTCCTTGATTGAATTAGCTCTCACACCAATATTTGCGTCTAGAGCCTTTGCATTGAGGGCTATCTGAAAACGGCTGTGGCGCTGAAGTTGCCTGTGAATGTGGAGTTGGTGGCATGTGAAAGCCGCATGTGGAGCATTCGTTTGTGTGGGATGCTCTACCAGGTTCATTCCTTGCTAATGCACTCAAAGGGCATTAAGCTTATAGTGTGAAAACTGAGTTTCCTTGAGAGCTGCTTGGAAGCCTGATGGTGTGTGAAGTTAGTGAGCCAAATGGATTTGTTCTCCCACAAGACTCACTCGGCTGATTCTTCTTCAATATGCCCTTCACCAACATGCAGTGTTTCCTTGATTGAATTAGCTCTCACACCAATATTTGCGTCTAGAGCCTTTGCATTGAGGGCTACCTGAAAACGGTTTTGGCACTGAAGTTGTCTGTGAATGTGGAGTTGGTGGCATGTGAAAGCCACATATGGAACATTTGTTTGTGTGGGATTCTCACCAAGCTTCAATGCAGTCCTGGGACCTCAACGGGCATTATGCATAGGCTGTGAAAGCTACGTTTCCTTGAGAGCTGCTTGGAAGCCTGATGGTGTGTGACGTTAGTGAGCCAAATGGATTTGTTCTCCCACAAGAACCACTCGGCTGATTCTTTTTCAATATGCCCTTCACCAACATGCAGTGTTTCCTTGATTGAATTAGCTCTCACACCAATATTTGCGTCTAGCACCTTTGCATTGAGGGCGATGTCAAAACGGCTTTGGCACTGAAGTTATGTATGAATGTGGAGTTGGTGGCATGTGAAACCCGCATGTGGAGCATTCGTTTGTGTGGGATGCTCTACCAGGTTCATTCCTAGATAATGCACTCAAAGGGCATTAAGCATAGAGTGTGAAAAGTGAGTTTCCTTGAGAGCTGCTTGGAAGCCTGATGATGTGTGAAGTTAGTGAGCCAAATGGAGTTGTTCTCCCACAAGACCCGCTCTGCTGATTCTTCTTCAATATGCCCTTCACCAACATGCGGTGTTTCTTTGATTGAATTAGCTCTCACACCAATATATGCTTTAGAACCTTTGCATTGAGGGCTATCTGAAAATGGCTTTGGAGTTGAAGTTGTCTGTGCATGTAGAGTTGGTGGCATGTGAACGCCGCATGTGGAGCATTCGTTTGTGTGGGATGCTCTACCACGTTCATTCCTAGATAATGCACTCAAAGGGCATTAAGCATAGAGTGTGAAAACTGAGTTTCCTTGAGAGCTGCTTGGAAGCCTGATGGTGTGTGAAGTTAGTGAGCCAAATGGAGTTGTTCTCCCACAAGAACCACTCGGCTGATTCTTCTTCAATATGCCCTTCACCAACATGCAGTGTTTCCTTGATTGAATTAGCTCTGACACCAATATTTGCGTCTAGAGCCTTTGCACTGATTTCTATCTGAAAACGTCTATGTTGCTGAAGTTGTCTGTGAATGTGGAGTTGGTAGCATGTGAACGCCGCATGTGGAGCATTCCTTTGTGTGTGATGCTCTACCAGGTTCATTCCTAGATAATGCACTCAAAGGGTTTTAAGCATAGAGTGTGAAAACTGAGTTTCCTTGAGAGCTGCTTGGAAGCCTGATGGTGTGTGAAGTTAGTGAGCCAAATGGATTTGTTCTCCCACAAGAACCACTCGGCTGATTCTTCTTCAATATGCCCTTCACCAACATGCAGTGTTTCCTTGATTGAATTAGCTCTCACACCAATATTTGCGTCTAGAGCCTTTGCATTGAGGGCTACCTGAAAACGGTTTTGGCACTGAAGTTGTCTGTGAATGTGGAGTTGGTGGCATGTGAAAGCCACATATGGAACATTTGTTTGTGTGGGATTCTCACCAAGCTTCAATGCAGTCCTGGGAACTCAACGGGCATTATGCATAGGCTGTGAAAGCTAAGTTTCCTTGAGAGCTGCTTGGAAGCCTGATGGTGTGTGAAGTTAGTGAGCCAAATGGATTTGTTCTCCCACAAGAACCACTCGGCTGATTCTTTTTCAATATGCCCTTCACCAACATGCAGTTTTTCCTTGATTGAATTAGCTCTCACACCAATATTTGCGTCTAGCACCTTTGCATTGAGGGCGATGTCAAAACGGCTTTGGCACTGAAGTTGTGTATGAATGTGGAGTTGGTGGCATGTGAAACCCGCATGTGGAGCATTCGTTTGTGTGGGATGCTCTACCACGTTCATTCCTAGATAATGCACTCAAAGGGCATTAAGCATAGAGTGTGAAAAGTGAGTTTCCTTGAGAGCTGCTTGGAAGCCTGATGGTGTGTGAAGTTAGTGAGCCAAATGGATTTGTTCTCCCACAAGAACCACTCGGCTGATTCTTTTTCAATATGCCCTTCACCAACATGCAGTGTTTCCTTGATTGAATTAGCTCTCACACCAATATTTGCGTCTAGAGCCTTTGCATTGAGGGCTATCTGAAAACGGCTTTGGCGCTGAAGTTGCCTGTGAATGTGGAGTTGGTGGCATGTGAAAGCCGCATGTGGAGCATTCGTTTGTGTGGGATGCTCTACCAGGTTCATTCCTTGCTAATGCACTCAAAGGGCATTAAGCTTATAGTGTGAAAACTGAGTTTCCTTGAGAGCTGCTTGGAAGCCTGATGGTGTGTGAAGTTAGTGAGCCAAATGGATTTGTTCTCCCACAAGACTCACTCGGCTGGTTCTTCTTCAATATGCCCTTCACCAACATGCAGTGTTTCCTTGATTGAATTAGCTCTCACACCAATATTTGCGTCTAGAGCCTTTGCATTGAGGGCTACCTGAAAACGGTTTTGGCACTGAAGTTGTCTGTGAATGTGGAGTTGGTGGCATGTGAAAGCCACATATGGAACATTTGTTTGTGTGGGATTCTCACCAAGCTTCAATGCAGTCCTGGGACCTCAACGGGCATTATGCATAGGCTGTGAAAGCTAAGTTTCCTTGAGAGCTGCTTGGAAGCCTGATGGTGTGTGACGTTAGTGAGCCAAATGGATTTGTTCTCCCACAAGAACCACTCGGCTGATTCTTCTTCAATATGCCCTTCACCAACATGCAGTGTTTCCTTGATTGAATTAGCTCTCACACCAATATTTGCGTCTAGCACCTTTGCATTGAGAGCGATGTCAAAACGGCTTTGGCACTGAAGTTGTGTATGAATGTGGAGTTGGTGGCATGTGAAACCCGCATGTGGAGCATTCGTTTGTGTGGGATGCTCTACCAGGTTCATTCCTAGATAATGCACTCAAAGGGCATTAAGCATAGAGTGTGAAAAGTGAGTTTCCTTGAGAGCTGCTTGGAAGCCTGATGATGTGTGAAGTTAGTGAGCGAAATGGAGTTGTTCTCCCACAAGACCCGCTCTGCTGATTCTTCTTCAATATGCCCTTCACCAACATGCGGTATTTCTTTGATTGAATTAGCTCTCACACCAATATATGCTTTAGAACCTTTGCATTGAGGGCTATCTGATAATGGCTTTGGAGTTGAAGTTGTCTGTGCATGTAGAGTTGGTGGCATGTGAACGCCGCATGTGGAGCATTCGTTTGTGTGGGATGCTCTACCACGTTCATTCCTAGATAATGCACTCAAAGGGCATTAAGCATAGAGTGTGAAAACTGAGTTTCCTTGAGAGCTGCTTGGATGCCTGATGGTGTGTGAAGTTAGTGAGCCAAATGGAGTTGTTCTCCCACAAGAACCACTCGGCTGATTCTTCTTCAATATGCCCTTCACCAACATGCACTGTTTCCTTGATTGAATTAGCTCTGACACCAATATTTGCGTCTAGAGCCTTTGCACTGATTTCTATCTGAAAACGTCTATGTTGCTGAAGTTGTCTGTGAATGTGGAGTTGGTAGCATGTGAACGCCGCATGTGGAGCATTCCTTTGTGTGTGATGCTCTACCAGGTTCATTCCTAGATAATGCACTCAAAGGGCTTTAAGCATAGAGTGTGAAAACTGAGTTTCCTTGAGAGCTGCTTGGAAGCCTGATGGTGTGTGAAGTTAGTGAGCCAAATGGATTTGTTCTCCCACAAGAACCACTCGGCTGATTCTTTTTCAATATGCCCTTCACCAACATGCAGTGTTTCCTTGATTGAATTAGCTCTCACACCAATATTTGCGTCTAGAGCCTTTGCATTGAGGGCTATCTGAAAACGGCTTTGGCGCTGAAGTTGCCTGTGAATGTGGAGTTGGTGGCATGTGAAAGCCGCATGTGGAGCATTCGTTTGTGTGGGATGCTCTACCAGGTTCATTCCTTGCTAATGCACTCAAAGGGCATTAAGCTTATAGTGTGAAAACTGAGTTTCCTTGAGAGCTGCTTGGAAGCCTGATGGTGTGTGAAGTTAGTGAGCCAAATGGATTTGTTCTCCCACAAGACTCACTCGGCTGATTCTTCTTCAATATGCCCTTCACCAACATGCAGTGTTTCCTTGATTGAATTAGCTCTCACACCAATATTTGCGTCTAGAGCCTTTGCATTGAGGGCTACCTGAAAACGGTTTTGGCACTGAAGTTGTCTGTGAATGTGGAGTTGGTGGCATGTGAAAGCCACATATGGAACATTTGTTTGTGTGGGATTCTCACCAAGCTTCAATGCAGTCCTGGGACCTCAACGGGCATTATGCATAGGCTGTGAAAGCTAAGTTTCCTTGAGAGCTGCTTGGAAGCCTGATGGTGTGTGACGTTAGTGAGCCAAATGGATTTGTTCTCCCACAAGAACCACTCGGCTGATTCTTTTTCAATATGCCCTTCACCAACATGCAGTGTTTCCTTGATTGAATTAGCTCTCACACCAATATTTGCGTCTAGCACCTTTGCATTGAGGGCGATGTCAAAACGGCTTTGGCACTGAAGTTGTGTATGAATGTGGAGTTGGTGGCATGTGAAACCCGCATGTGGAGCATTCGTTTGTGTGGGATGCTCTACCAGGTTCATTCCTAGATAATGCACTCAAAGGGCATTAAGCATAGAGTGTGAAAAGTGAGTTTCCTTGAGAGCTGCTTGGAAGCCTGATGGTGTGTGAAGTTAGTGAGCCAAATGGAGTTGTTCTCCCACAAGACCCGCTCGGCTGATTCTTCTTCAATATGCCCTTCACCAACATGCGGTGTTTCTTTGATTGAATTAGCTCTCACACCAATATATGCTTTAGAACCTTTGCATTGAGGGCTATCTGAAAATGGCTTTGGAGTTGAAGTTGTCTGTGCATGTAGAGTTGGTGGCATGTGAATGCCGCATGTGGAGCATTCGTTTGTGTGGGATGCTCTACCACGTTCATTCCTAGATAATGCACTCAAAGGGCATTAAGCATAGAGTGTGAAAACTGAGTTTCCTTGAGAGCTGCTTGGAAGCCTGATGGTGTGTGAATTTAGTGAGCCAAATGGAGTTGTTCTCCCACAAGAACCACTCGGCTGATTCTTCTTCAATATGCCCTTCACCAACATGCACTGTTTCCTTGATTGAATTAGCTCTGACACCAATATTTGCGTCTAGAGCCTTTGCACTGATTTCTATCTGAAAACGTCTATGTTGCTGAAGTTGTCTGTGAATGTGGAGTTGGTAGCATGTGAACGCCGCATGTGGAGCATTCCTTTGTGTGTGATGCTCTACCAGGTTCATTCCTAGATAATGCACTCAAAGGGCTTTAAGCATAGAGTGTGAAAACTGAGTTTCCTTGAGAGCTGCTTGGAAGCCTGATGGTGTGTGAAGTTAGTGAGCCAAATGGAGTTGTTCTCCCACAAGAACCACTCGGCTGATTCTTCTCCAATACGCCCTTCACCAACATGCAGTGTGTCCTTGATTGAATTAGCTCTCACACCAATATTGGCGTCTAGAGCCTTTGCATTGAGGGCTATCTGAAAACGGCTTTGGGGCTGAAGTTGTCTGTGAATGTGGAGTTGGTGGCATGTGAAACCTGCATGTGGAGCATTCGTTTGTGTGGGATTCTCACCAAGCTTTTGTTCAGTCCTAGGCACTAAAAGGGCATTAAGCATAGAGTGTGAAAACTGAGTTTCCTTGAGAGCTGCTTGGAAGCCTGATGGTGTGTGAAGTTAGTGAGCCAAATGGATTTGTTCTCCCACAAGACTCACTCGGCTGATTCTTCTTCAATATGCCCTTCACCAACATGCAGTGTTTCCTTGATTGAATTAGCTCTCACACCAATATTTGCGTCTAGAGCCTTTGCATTGAGGGCTACCTGAAAACGGTTTTGGCACTGAAGTTGTCTGTGAATGTGGAGTTGGTGGCATGTGAAAGCCACATATGGAACATTTGTTTGTGTGGGATTCTCACCAAGCTTCAATGCAGTCCTGGGACCTCAACGGGCATTATGCATAGGCTGTGAAAGCTAAGTTTCCTTGAGAGCTGCTTGGAAGCCTGATGGTGTGTGACGTTAGTGAGCCAAATGGATTTGTTCTCCCACAAGAACCACTCGGCTGATTCTTTTTCAATATGCCCTTCACCAACATGCAGTGTTTCCTTGATTGAATTAGCTCTCACACCAATATTTGCGTCTAGCACCTTTGCATTGAGGGCGATGTCAAAACGGCTTTGGCACTGAAGTTGTGTATGAATGTGGAGTTGGTGGCATGTGAAACCCGCATGTGGAGCATTCGTTTGTGTGGGATGCTCTACCAGGTTCATTCCTAGATAATGCACTCAAAGGGCATTAAGCATAGAGTGTGAAAAGTGAGTTTCCTTGAGAGCTGCTTGGAAGCCTGATGATGTGTGAAGTTAGTGAGCCAAATGGAGTTGTTCTCCCACAAGACCCGCTCTGCTGATTCTTCTTCAATATGCCCTTCACCAACATGCGGTGTTTCTTTGATTGAATTAGCTCTCACACCAATATATGCTTTAGAACCTTTGCATTGAGGGCTATCTGAAAATGGCTTTGGAGTTGAAGTTGTCTGTGCATGTAGAGTTGGTGGCATGTGAACGCCGCATGTGGAGCATTCGTTTGTGTGGGATGCTCTACCACGTTCATTCCTAGATAATGCACTCAAAGGGCATTAGGCATAGAGTGTGAAAACTGAGTTTCCTTGAGAGCTGCTTGGAAGCCTGATGGTGTGTGAAGTTAGTGAGCCAAATGGAGTTGTTCTCCCACAAGAACCACTCGGCTGATTCTTCTTCAATATGCCCTACACCAACATGCACTGTTTCCTTGATTGAATTAGCTCTGACACCAATATTTGCGTCTAGAGCCTTTGCACTGATTTCTATCTGAAAACGTCTATGTTGCTGAAGTTGTCTGTGAATGTGGAGTTGGTAGCATGTGAACGCCGCATGTGGAGCATTCCTTTGTGTGTGATGCTCTACCAGGTTCATTCCTAGATAATGCACTCAAAGGGCTTTAAGCATAGAGTGTGAAAACTGAGTTTCCTTGAGAGCTGCTTGGAAGCCTGATGGTGTGTGAAGTTAGTGAGCCAAATGGATTTGTTCTCCCACAAGAACCACTCGGCTGATTCTTCTTCAATATGCCCTTCACCAACATGCAGTGTTTCCTTGATTGAATTAGCTCTCACACCAATATTTGCGTCTAGAGCCTTTGCATTGAGGGCTACCTGAAAACGGTTTTGGCACTGAAGTTGTCTGTGAATGTGGAGTTGGTGGCATGTGAAAGCCACATATGGAACATTTGTTTGTGTGGGATTCTCACCAAGCTTCAATGCAGTCCTGGGAACTCAACGGGCATTATGCATAGGCTGTGAAAGCTAAGTTTCCTTGAGAGCTGCTTGGAAGCCTGATGGTGTGTGAAGTTAGTGAGCCAAATGGATTTGTTCTCCCACAAGAACCACTCGGCTGATTCTTCTTCAATATGCCCTTCACCAACATGCAGTTTTTCCTTGATTGAATTAGCTCTCACACCAATATTTGCGTCTAGCACCTTTGCATTGAGGGCGATGTCAAAACGGCTTTGGCACTGAAGTTGTGTATGAATGTGGGGTTGGTGGCATGTGAAACCCGCATGTGGAGCATTCGTTTGTGTGGGATGCTCTACCACGTTCATTCCTAGATAATGCACTCAAAGGGCATTAAGCATAGAGTGTGAAAAGTGAGTTTCCTTGAGAGCTGCTTGGAAGCCTGATGGTGTGTGAAGTTAGTGAGCCAAATGGATTTGTTCTCCCACAAGACTCACTCGGCTGATTCTTTTTCAATATGCCCTTCACCAACATGCAGTGTTTCCTTGATTGAATTAGCTCTCACACCAATATTTGCGTCTAGAGCCTTTGCATTGAGGGCTATCTGAAAACGGCTTTGGCGCTGAAGTTGCCTGTGAATGTGGAGTTGGTGGCATGTGAAAGCCGCATGTGGAGCATTCGTTTGTGTGGGATGCTCTACCAGGTTCATTCCTTGCTAATGCACTCAAAGGGCATTAAGCTTATAGTGTGAAAACTGAGTTTCCTTGAGAGCTGCTTGGAAGCCTGATGGTGTGTGAAGTTAGTGAGCCAAATGGATTTGTTCTCCCACAAGACTCACTCGGCTGATTCTTCTTCAATATGCCCTTCACCAACATGCAGTGTTCCCTTGATTGAATTAGCTCTCACACCAATATTTGCGTCTAGAGCCTTTGCATTGAGGGCTACCTGAAAACGGTTTTGGCACTGAAGTTGTCTGTGAATGTGGAGTTGGTGGCATGTGAAAGCCACATATGGAACATTTGTTTGTGTGGGATTCTCACCAAGCTTCAATGCAGTCCTGGGACCTCAACGGGCATTATGCATAGGCTGTGAAAGCTAAGTTTCCTTGAGAGCTGCTTGGAAGCCTGATGGTGTGTGACGTTAGTGAGCCAAATGGATTTGTTCTCCCACAAGAACCACTCGGCTGATTCTTTTTCAATATGCCCTTCACCAACATGCAGTGTTTCCTTGATTGAATTAGCTCTCACACCAATATTTGCGTCTAGCACCTTTGCATTGAGGGCGATGTCAAAACGGCTTTGGCACTGAAGTTGTGTATGAATGTGGAGTTGGTGGCATGTGAAACCCGCATGTGGAGCATTCGTTTGTGTGTGATGCTCTACCAGGTTCATTCCTAGATAATGCACTCAAAGGGCATTAAGCATAGAGTGTGAAAAGTGAGTTTCCTTGAGAGCTGCTTGGAAGCCTGATGATGTGTGAAGTTAGTGAGCCAAATGGAGTTGTTCTCCCACAAGACCCGCTCTGCTGATTCTTCTTCAATATGCCCTTCACCAACATGCGGTGTTTCTTTGATTGAATTAGCTCTCACACCAATATATGCTTTAGAACCTTTGCATTGAGGTCTATCTGAAAATGGCTTTGGAGTTGAAGTTGTCTGTGCATCTAGAGTTGGTGGCATGTGAACGCCGCATGTGGAGCATTCGTTTGTGTGGGATGCTCTACCAGGTTCATTCCTAGATAATGCACTCAAAGGGCATTAAGCATAGAGTGTGAAAACTGAGTTTCCTTGAGAGCTGCTTGGAAGCCTGATGGTGTGTGAAGTTAGTGAGCCAAATGGAGTTGTTCTCCCACAAGAACCACTCGGCTGATTCTTCTTCAATATGCCCTTCACCAACATGCAGTGTTTCCTTGATTGAATTAGCTCTCACACCAATATATGCTTTAGAACCTTTGCATTGATGGCTAACTGAAAATGGCTTTGGAGTTGAAGTTGTCTGTGAATGTGGAGTTGGTTGCAGGTGAAACCCGCATGTGGAGCATTTGTTTGTGTGGAATGCTCTTCCAGGTTCATTCCTAGATAATGCACTCAAAGGGCATTAAGCATAGAGTGTGAAAACTGAGTTTCTTTGAGAGCTGCTTGGAAGCCTGATGGTGTGTGAAGTTAGTGAGCCAAATGGAGTTGTTCTCCCACAAGAACCACTCGGCTGATTCTTCTTCAATATGCCCTTCACCAACATGCAGTGTTTCCTTGATTGAATTAGCTCTCACACCAATATTTGCGTCTAGAACCTTTGCATTGAGGGCTATCTGAAAATGGCTTTGGCCCTGAAGTTGTCTGTGAATGTGGAGTTGGTGGCATGTGAACGCCGCATGTGGAGCATTCGTTTGTGTGGGATGCTCTACCACGTTCATTCCTAGATAATGCACTCAAAGGGCATTAAGCATAGAGTGTGAAAACTGAGTTTCCTTGAGAGCTGCTTGGAAGCCTGATGGTGTGTGAAGTTAGTGAGCCAAATGGAGTTGTTCTCCCACAAGAACCACTCGGCTGATTCTTCTTCAATATGCCCTTCACCAACATGCACTGTTTCCTTGATTGAATTAGCTCTCACACCAATATTTGCGTCTACAGCCTTTGCATTGAGGGCTAACTGAAAACGTGTATGGTGCTGAAGTTGCCTGTGAATGTGGAGTTGGTAGCATGTGAAATCCGCATGTGGAGCATTGGTTTGGGTTGGATTCTCACCAAGGTTCATTTCAGTCCTAGGCACTCAAAGGGCATTAAACATAGAGTGTGAAAACTGAGATTCCTTGAGAGCTGATTGGAAGTCTGATGGTGTGTGAAGTTAGTGAGCCCAATGGAGTTGTTCTCCCACAAGAACCACTCGGCTGATTCTTCTTCAATATGCCCTTCACCAACATGCACTGTTTCCTTGATTGAATTAGCTCTGACACCAATATTTGCATCTAGAGCCTTTGCACTGAGGGCTATCTGAAAACGTGTATGGTGCTGAAGTTGTCTGTGAATGTGGAGTTGGTAGCATTTGAATGCCGCATGTGGAGCATTCATTTTTGGGGGATGCTCTACCAGGTTCATTCCTAGATAATGCACTCAAAGGGCATTAAGCATAGAGTGTGAAAACTGAGTTTCCTTGACAGCTGCTTGGAAGCCTGATGGTTTGTGAAGTTAGAGAGCGAAATGGAGTTGTTCTCCCACAAGAACCACTCGGCTGATTCTTCTTCAATATGCCCTTCACCAACATGCAGTGTTTCCTTGATTGAATTAGCTCTCACACCAATATTGGCGTCTAGCACCTTTGCATTGAGGGCGATGTCAAAACGGCTTTGGCGCTGACGTTGTCTGTGAATGTGGAGTTGGTGGCATGTGAAACCCGCATGTGCAGCATTCGTTTGGGTTGGATGCTCTACCAGGTTCATTCCCAGATAATGCACTCAAAGAGCAATAAGCATAGAGTGTGAAAACTGAGTTTCCTTGAGAGCTGCTTGGAAGCCTGATGGTGTGCGAAGTTAGTGAGCCAAATGGAGTTGTTCTCCCACAAGAACCACTCGGCTGGTTCTTCTTCAATATGCCCTTCACCAACATTCAGTGTTTGCTTGATTGAATTAGCTGTCACACAAATATTTGCGTCTAGAGCCTTTGCACTGAGGTCTATCTGAAAACGTCTATGTTGCTGAAGGTGTCTGTGAATGTGGAGTTGGTAGCATGTGAACGCCGCATGTGGAGCATTCCTTTGTGTGTGATGCTCTACCAGGTTCATCCTAGATAATGCACTCAAAGGGCATTAAGCATAAAGTGTGAAAACTGAGTTTCATTCAGAGCTGCTTGGAAGCCTGATGGTGTGTGAAGTTAGTGAGCCAAATGGAGTTGTTCTCCCACAAGAACCACTTCGCTGATTCTTCTTCAATATGCCCTTCACCAACATGCAGTGTTTCCTTGATTGAATTAGCTCTCACACCAATATTTGCTTTAGAACCTTTGCAGTGAGGGCTATCTGAAAACGGCTTTGGCGCTAAATTTGTCTGTGAATGTGGAGTTGGTGGCATGTGAACGCCGCATGTGGAGCATTCGTTTGTGTTGGATGCTCACCAAGCTTCATTTCAGTCCTATGCACTCAGAGGGCATTAAGCATAGAGTGTGAAAACTGAGTTTCCTTGAGAGCTGCTTGGAAGCCTGATGGTGTGTGAAGCTAGTGAACCAAATGGAGTTGTTCTCCCACAAGAACCACTCGGCTGATTCTTCTTCAATATGCCCTTCACCAACATGCACTGTTTCCTTGATTGAATTAGCTCTCACACCAATATTTGCGTCTAGAGCCTTTGCATTGAGGGCGATGTCAAAAAGGCTTTGGCGCTGACGTTGCCTGTGAATGTGGAGTTGGTGGCATGTGAAAGCCGCATGTGGAGCATTCGTTTGTGTGGGATGCTCTACCAGGTTCATTCCTAGATAATGCACTCAAAGGGCATTAAGCATAGAGTGTGAAAACTGAGTTTCCTTGAGAGCTGCTTGGAAGCCTGATGGTGTGCGAAGTTAGTGAGCCAAATGGAGTTGTTCTCCCACAAGAACCACTCGGCTGATTCTTCTTCAATATGCCCTTCACCAACATGCAGTGTTTCCTTGATTGAATTAGCTCTCACACCAATATTTGCGTCTAGAGCCTTTGGATTGAGGGCTATCTGAAAACGGCTGTGGCGCTGAAGTTGTCTGTGAATGTGGAGTTGGTGGCATGTGAAACCCGCATGTGGAGCATTGGTTTGTTTGGGATTCTCAAAAAGCTTCATTTCAGTCCTAGGCACTCAAAGGGCATTAAGCATAGAGTGTGAAAACTGAGTTTCCTTGAGAGCTGCTTGGAAGCCTGATGGTGTGTGAAGTTAGTGAGCCAAATGGAGTTGTTCTCCCACAAGACTCACTCGGCTGATTCTTCTTCAATATGCCCTTCACCAACATGCACTGTTTCCTTGATTGAATTAGCTCTCACACCAATATTGGCGTCTAGAGCCACTGCATTGAGGGCTATCTGAAAACGGCTTTGGGGCTGAAGTTGTCTGTGAATGTGGAGTTGGTGGCATGTGAACGCCGCATGTGGAGCATTCGTTTGTGTGGGATGCTCTACCAGGTTCATTCCTAGATAATGCACTCAAAGGGCATTAAGCATAGAGTGTGAAAAGTGAGTTTCCTTGAGAGCTGCTTGGAAGCCTGATGGTGTGTGAAGTTAGTGAGCCAAATGGAGTTGTTCTCCAACAAGAACCACTCGGCTGATTCTTCTTCAATATGCCCTTCACCAACATGCAGTGTTCCCTTGATTGAATTAGCTCTCACACCAATATTTCCTTTAGGACCTTTGCAGTGAGGGCTATCTGAAAACGGCTGTGGCGCTAAATTTGTCTGTGAATGTGGAGTTGGTTGCATGTGAAACCCGCATGTGGAGTATTCGTTTGGGTTGGATTCTCACCAAGCTTCATTTCAGTCCTAGTCACTCAAAGGGCACTAAGCATAGAGTGTGAAAAGTGAGTTTCCTTGAGAGCTGCTTGGAAGCCTAATGGTGTGTGAAGTTAGTGAGCCAAATGGAGTTGTTCTCCCACAAGAACCACTCGGCTGATTCTTCTTCAATATGCCCTTCACCAACATGCAGTGTTTCTTTGATTGAATTAGCTCTCACACCAATATTTGCGTCTAGAGCCATTGCATTGAGGGCTATCTGAAAACGGCTTTGGCGCTGAAGTTGTCTGTGAATGTGGAGTTGGTGGCATGTGAACGCCGCATGTGGAGCATTCGTTTGTGTGGGATGCTCTACCAGGTTCATTCCTAGATAATGCACTCAAAGGGCATTAAGCATAGAGTGTGAAAAGTGAGTTTCCTTAAGAGCTGCTTGGAAGCCTGATGGTGTGTGAAGTTAGTGAGCCAAATGGAGTTGTTCTCCCACAAGAACCACTCGGCTGATTGTTCTTCAATATGCCCTTCACCAACATGCAGTGTTTCCTTGATTGAATTAGCTCTGACACCAATATTTGCGTCTAGAGCCTTTGTACTGTGGGCTATCTGAAAATGTCTATGGTGCTGAAGTTGTCTGTGAATGTGGTGTTGGAAACATGTGAATGCCGCTTTTGGAGCATTCGTTTGTGTGGGATGCTCTACCAGGTTCATTCCTAGATAATGCACTCAAAGGGCATTAAGCATAGAGTGTGAAAACTGAGTTTCCTTGAGAGCTGCTTGGAAGCCTGATGGTGTGTGAAGTTAGTGAGCCAAATGGAGTTGTTCTCCCACAAGAACCACTCGGCTGATTCTTCTTCAATATGCCATTCACCAACATGCAGTGTTCCCTTGATTGAATTAGCTCTCACACCAATATTTGCGTCTAGAGCCACTGCATTGAGGGCTATCTGAAAACGGCTGTGGAGTTGAAGTTGTCTGTGAATGTGGAGTTGGTTGCATGTGAAACCCGCATGTGGAGTATTCGTTTGGGTTGGATTCTCACCAAGCTTCATTTCAGTCCTAGGCACTCAAAGGGCACTAAGCATAGAGTGTGAAAAGTGAGTTTCCTTGAGAGCTGCTTGGAAGCCTGATGGTGTGTGAAGTTAGTGAGCCAAATGGAGTTGTTCTCCCACAAGAACCACTCGGCTGATTCTTCTTCAATATGCCCTTCACCAACATGCAGTGTTTCCTTGATTGAATTAGCTCTCACACCAATATTTGCGTCTAGAGCCTTTGCATTGAGGGCTATCTGAAAACGGCTTTGGCGCTGAAGTTGTCTGTGAATGTGGAGTTGGTGGCATGTGAACGCCGCATGTGGAGCATTCGTTTGTGTGCGATGCTCTACCAGGTTCATTCCTAGATAATGCACTCAAAGGGCATTAAGCATAGAGTGTGAAAAGTGAGTTTCCTTGAGAGCTGCTTGGAAGCCTGATGGTGTGTGAAGTTAGTGAGCCAAATGGAGTTGTTCTCCCACAAGAACCACTCGGCTGATTCTTCTTCAATATGCCCTTCACCAACATGCACTGTTTCCTTGATTGAATTAGCTCTGACACCAATATTTGCGTCTAGAGCCTTTGTACTGTGGGCTATCTGAAAACGTCTATGGTGCTGAAGTTGTCTGTGAATGTGGTGTTGGTAGCATGTGAATGCCGCATGTGGAGCATTCATTTGTGTGGGATGCTCTACCAGGTTCATTCCTAGATAATGCACTCAAAGGGCATTAAGCATAGAGTGTGAAAACTGAGTTTCCTTGAGAGCTGCTTGGAAGCCTGATGGTGTGTGAAGTTAGTGAGCCAAATGGAGTTGTTCTCCCACAAGAACCACTCGGCTGATTCTTCTTCAATATGCCCTTCACCAACATGCAGTGTTTCCTTGATTGAATTAGCTCTCACACCAATATTTGCGTCTAGCACCTTTGCATTGAGGGCGATGTCAAAACGGCTTTGGCACTGAAGTTGTGTATGAATGTGGAGTTGGTTGCATGTGAAACCCGCATGTGGAGTATTCGTTTGGGTTGGATTCTCACCAAGCTTCATTTCAGTCCTAGGCACTCAAAGGGCACTAAGCGTAGAGTGTGAAAAGTGAGTTTCCTTGAGAGCTGCTTGGAAGCCTGATGGTGTGTGATGTTAGTGAGCCAAATGAAGTTGTTCTCCCACAGGAACCACTCGGCTGATTCTTCTTCAATATGCCCTTCACCAACATGCAGTGTTTCCTTGATTGAATTAGCTCTCACACCAATATATGCTTTAGAACCTTTGCATTGATGGCTATCTGAAAATGGCTTTGGAGTTGAAGTTGTCTGTGAATGTGGAGTTGGTGGCATGTGAACGCCGCATGTGGAGCATTCGTTTGTGTGGGATGCTCTACCAGGTTCATTCCTAGATAATGCACTCAAAGGGCACTAAGCATAGAGTGTGAAAACTGAGTTTCATTGAGAGCTGCTTGGAAGCCTGATGGTGTGTGATGTTAGTGAGCCAAATGGAGTTGTTCTCCCACAAGAACCACTCGGCTGATTCTTCTTCAATATGCCCTTCACCAACATGCAGTGTTTCCTTGATTGAATTAGCTCTCACACCAATATTTGCGTCTAGAGCCTTTGCATTGAGGGCTATCTGAAAAGGGCTTTGGCGCTGAAGTTGTCTGTGAATGTGGAGTTGGTGGCATGTGAAACACGCATGTGGAGCATTGGTTTGGGTTGGATTCTCACCAAGGTTCATTTCAGTCCTAGGCACTCAAAGGGCATTAAGCATAGAGTGTGAAAACTGAGTTTCCTTGAGAGCTGCTTGGAAGCCTGATGGTGTGTGAAGTTAGTGAGCCAAATGGAGTTGTTCTCCCACAAGAACCACTCGGCTGATTCTTCTTCAATATGCCCTTCACCAACATGCACTGTTTCCTTGATAGAATTAGCTCTCACACCAATACTTGCGTCTAGAACCTTTGCATTGAGGGCTATCTGAAAATGGCTTTGGAGTTGTCTGTGAATGTGGAGTTGGTGGCATGTGAACGCCGCATGTGGAGATTTCCTTTGTGTGGGATGCTCTACGAGGTTCATTCCTAGATAATGCACTCAAGGAGCATTAAGCATAGAGTGTGAAAACTGAGTTTCCTTGAGAGCTGCTTGGAAGCCTGATGGTGTGTGAAGTTAGTGAGCCAAATGGAGTTGTTCTCCTACAAGACTCACTTAGCTGATTCTTCTTCAATATGCCCTTCACCAACATGCAGTGTTTCCTTGATTGAATTAGCTGTCACACCAATATTTGCGTCTAGATCCTTTGCATTGAGGGCTATCTGAAAACGGCTCTTGCGCTGAAGTTGTCTGTGAATGTGGAATTTTTTGCATGTGAAAGCCGCATGTGGAGCATTTGTTTGTGTGGGAGTCTCACCAAGCTTCAATTCAGTCCTAGGAACTCAAAGTTCATTAAGCATAGAGTGTGAAAACTGAGTTTCCTTGAGAGCTGCTTGGAAGCCTGATGGTGTGTGAAGTTAGTGAGCCAAATGGAGCTGTTCTCCTACAAGAACCACTCGGCTGGTTCTTCTTCAATATGCCCTTCACCAACATGCAGTGTTTGCTTGATTGAATTAGCTCTTACACCAATATTTACGTCTAGAGCCTTTGCATTGAGCTCTACCTGAAAACGGCTTTGGCCCTGAAGTTGTCTGTGAATGTGGAGTTGGTGGCATGAGAAACCCACATGTGGATTATTCGTTTGGGTTGGAATCTCACCAAGCTTCATTTCAGTCCTAGGCATTCAATGGGCATTAAGCATAGAGTGTGAAAACTGAGTTTCCTTGAGAGCTGCTTGGAAGCCTGATGGTGTGTGAAGTTAGTGAGCCAAATGGAGTTGTTCTGCCACAAGAACCACTCGGCTGATGCTTCTTCAATATGCCCTTCACCAACATGCAGTGTTTCCTTGATTGAATTAGCTCTCACACCAATATTTGCGTCTAGAGCCTTTGCATTGAGGGCTATCTGAAAACGGCTCTTGCGCTGAAGTTGCCTGTGAATGTGGAGTTGGTTGCATGTGAAAGCCGCATGTGGAGTATTCCTTTGTGTGGGATTCTCACCAAGCTTCAATTCAGTCCTAGGAACTCAAAGGGCATTAAGCATAGAGTGTGAAAACTGATTTTCCTTGAGAGCTGCTTGGAAGCCTGATGGTGTGTGAAGTTAGTGAGCCAAATGGAGTTGTTCTCCCACAAGAACCACTCGGCTGATTCTTCTTCAATATGCCCTTCACCAACATGCAGTGTTTCCATAATTGAATTAGCTCTCACACAAATGTTTGTGTCTAGCGCCTTTGCATTAAGGGGTGTCTGAAAAAGGCTTTGGCACTGAAGTTGTCTGTGAATGTGGAGTTGGTGGCATGTGAAACCCACATGTGGATTATTCGTTTGGGTTGGAATCTCACCAAGCTTCATTTCACTCCTAGGCATTCAATGGGCATTAAGCATAGAGTGTGAAAACTGAGTTTCCTTGAGAGCTGCCTGGAAGCCTGATGGTGTGTGAAGTTAGTGAGCCAAATGGAGTTGTTCTGCCACAAGAACCACTCGGCTGATTCTTCTTCAATATGCCCTTCACCACCATGCAGTGTTTGCTTGATTGAATTAGCTCTCATACTAAGATTGGCGTCTAGCGCCTTTGCATTGAGGGCTATCTGAAAACGGCTTTGGCACTGAAGTTGTCTGTGAATGTGGAGTTGGTGGCATGTGAAAGCCGCATGTGGAGCATTTGTTTATGTGGGATGCTCTACCAGGTTCATTCCTAGATAATGCACTCAAATGACATTAAGCTTAGAGTGTGAAAACTGAGTTTCCTTGAGAGCTGCTTGGAAGCCTGATGGTGTGTGAAGTTAGTGAGCCAAATGGAGTTGTTCTCCCACAAGAATCACTCGGCTGATTCTTCTTCAACATGCCCTTCACCAACATGCAGTGTTTCCTTGATTGAATTAGCTCTCACACCAATATTTGCGTCTTGAGCCTTTGCATTGAGCTCTACCTGAAAACGGTTCTGGCACTGATGTTGTCTCTGAATGTGGAGTTGGTGGCATGTGAACGCCCCATGTGGAGCATTTGTTTATGTGGGATGCTCTACCAGGTTCATTCCTTGATAATGCACTCAAACGACATTAAGCATTGTGTGTGAAAACTGAGTTTCCTTGAGAGCTGCTTGGAAGCCTGATGGTGTGTGAAGTTAGTGAGCCAAATGGAATTGTTCTCCCACAAGAACCACTCGGCTGATTCTTCTTCAATATGCCCTTCAACAACATGCAGTGTTTCCTTGATTGAATTAGCTCTCACACTAATATTTGCGTCTTGAGCCTTTGCATTGAGCTGTACCTGAAAACGGTTCTGGCACTGAAGTTGTCTCTGAATGTGGAATTGGTGGCATGTGAACGCCGCATGTGGAGCGTTCCTTTGTGTGGGATGCTCTACCAGGTTCATTCCTTGATAATGCACTCAAAGGACATTAAGCATAGAGTGTGAAAACTGATTTTCCTTGAGAGCTGCTTGGAAGCCTGATGGTGTGTGAAGTTAGTGAGCCAAATGGAGTTGTTCTCCCACAAGAACCACTCGGCTGATTCTTCTTCAATATGCCCTTCACCAACATGCAGTGTTTCCTTGATTGAATTAGCTCTCACACCAATATATGCTTTAGAACCTTTGCATTGAGGGCCATCTGAAAACAGCTTTGGCGCTGAAGTTGTCTGTGAATGTGGAGTTGGTGGCATGTGAAACCCGCATGTGCAGCATTCGTTTGTGTGGGATGCTCTACGAGGTTCATTCCTAGATAATGCACTCAAAGGACATTAAGCATAGAGTGTGAAAAGTGAGTTTCCTTGAGAGCTGCTTGGAAGCCTGATGGTGTGTGAAGTTAGTGAGCCAAATGGAGTTGTTCTCCCACAAGAACCACTCGGCTGATTCTTCTTCAATATGCCCTTCACCAACATGCAGTGTTTCCTTAATTAAATTAGCTCTAACACAAATGTTTGTGTCTAGCGCGTTTGCATTAAGGGGTGTCTGAAAATGCCTTTGGCACTGAAGTTGTCTGTGAATGTGGAGTTGGTTTCATGTGAAACCCGCATGTGGAGCATTGGTTTGTGTGGGATGCTCTACCAGGTTCGTTCCTAGATAATGCACTCAAAGGGCATTAAGCATAGAGTGTGTAAAGCAAGTTTCATTGAGAGCTGCTTGGAAGCCTGATGGTGTGTGAAGTTAGAGAGACAAATGGAGTTGTTCTCCCACAAGAACCACTCGGCTGATTCTTCTTCAATATGCCCTTCACCAACATGCAGTGTTTCCTTGATTGAATTAGCTCTCACACCAATATTGGCGTCTAGAGCCTTTGCATTCAGGGCTCTGTGAAAACGGCTCTTGCGCTAAAGTTGTCTCTGAATGTGGAGTTGGTGACATGTGAACGCCGCATGTGGAGCATTCCTTTGTGTGGGATCCTCTAACAGGTTCATTCCTTGATAATGCACTCAAAGGACATTAAGCATAGTGTGTGAAAACTGAGTTTCCTTGAGAGCTGCTTGGAAGCCTGATGGTGTGTGAAGTTAGTGAGCCAAATGGAGTTGTTCTCCCACAAGAACCACTCCCCTGATTCTTCTCCAATATGCCCTTCACCAACATGCAGTGTTTCCTTGATTGAATTAGCTCTCACACCAATATTTGCGTCTAGAGCCTTTGCATTGACGGCTATCTGAAACCGGCTGTGGCGCTGAAGTTGCCTGTGAATGTGGAGTTGGTGGCATGTGAAACCCGCATGTGGAGCATTGGTTTGTGTGGGATGCTGTACCAGGTTCATTCCTAGAAAATGCACTCAAAGAGCAATAATCATAGAGTGTGAAAACTGAGTTTCCTTGAGAGCTGCTTGGAAGCCTGATGGTGTGCGAAGTTAGTGAGCCAAATGGAGTTGTTCTCCCACAAGACCCACTCGGCTGATTCCTCTTCAATATGCCCTTCACCAACATGCAGTGTTTCCTTGATTGAATTAGCTCTCACACCAATATTTGTGTGTACAGCCTTTGCCTTGAGGGCTATCTGAAAACCGCTTTGGCCCTGAAGTTGTCTGTGAATGTGGAGTTGGTGGCATATGAAACCCGCATGTGGAGCATTCGTTTGGGTTGGATTCTCACCAAGCTTCATTTCAGACCTAGGCACTCAAAGGGCATTAAGCATAGAGTGTGAAAACCGAGTTTCATTGAGAGCTGCTTGGAAGCCTGATGGTGTGTGAAGTTAGTGAGCCAAATGGAGTTGTTCTCCCACAAGAACCACTCGGCTGATTCTTCTTCAATATGCCCTTCACCAACATGCAGTGTTTCCTTGATTGAATTAGCTCTCACACCAATATTGGCGTCTAGCACCTTTGCATTGAGGGCGATGTCAAAACGGCTTTGGCGCTGACGTTGTCTGTGAATGTGGAGTTGGTGGCATGTGAAACCCGCATGTGCAGCATTCGTTTGGGTTGGATGCTCTACCAGGTTCATTCCCAGATAATGCACTCAAAGAGCAATAAGCATAGAGTGTGAAAACTGAGTTTCCTTGAGAGCTGCTTGGAAGCCTGATGGTGTGCGAAGTTAGTGAGCCAAATGGAGTTGTTCTCCCACAAGAACCACTCGGCTGGTTCTTCTTCAATATGCCCTTCACCAACATTCAGTGTTTGCTTGATTGAATTAGCTGTCACACAAATATTTGCTTCTACAGCCATTGCATTGAGGGCTATCTGAAAACGGCTTTGGCGCTGAAGTTGTCTGTGAATGTGGAGTTGGTGGCATGTGAAACCCACATGTGCAAAATTCGTTTGGGTTGGAATCTCACCAAGCTTCATTTCAGTCCTAGGCATTCAATGGGCATTAAGCATAGAGTGTGAAAACTGAGTTTCCTTGAGAGCTGCTTGGAAGCCTGATGGTGTGTGAAGTTAGTGAGCCAAATGGAGTTGTTCTGCCACAAGAACCACTCGGCTGATTCTTCTTCAATATGCCCTTCACCAACATGCAGTGTTTCCTTGATTGAATTAGCTCTCATACCAATATTGGCGTCTAGAGCCTTTGCATTGAGGGCTATCTGAAAACGGCTTTGGCGCTGAAGTTCCCCTGAATGTGGAGTTGGTGGCATGTGAAACCCGCATGTGGAGCATTCGTTTGTGTGGGATGCTCTACCAGGTTCATTCCTAGATAATGCACTCAAAGGGCACTAAGCATAGAGTGTGAAAACTGAGTTTCCTTGAGAGCTGCTTGGAAGCCTGATGGTGTGTGAAGTTAGTGAGCCAAATGGAGTTGTTCTCCCACAAGAACCACTCGGCTGATTCTTCTTCAATATGCCCTTCACCAACATGCAGTGTTTCCTTGATTGAATTAGCTCTCACACCAATATTTGTGTCTAGAGCCTTTGCATTGAGGGCTATCTGAAAGTGGCTTTGGCGCTGAAGTTGCCTGTGAATGTGGAGTTGGTGGCATGTGAAACCCGCATGTGGAGCATTCGTTTGTGTGGGATGCTCACCAAGCTTCATTTCAGTCCTAGGCACTCAAATGGCACTAAGCATAGAGTGTGACAACTGAGTTTCCTTGAGAGCTGCTTGGAAGCCTGATGGTGTGTGAAGTTAGTGAGCCAAATGGAGTTGTTCTCCTACAAGAACCACTCGGCTGATTCTTCTTCAATATGCCCTTCACCAACATGCAGTGTTTCCTTGGTTGAATTATCTCTCACACCAATATTTGCGTCTAGAGCCTTTGCATTGAGGGCTATCTGAAAACGGCTGTGGCGCTGAAGTTCCCCTGAATGTGGAGTTGGTGGCATGTGAAACCCGCATGTGGAGCATTCGTTTGTGTGGGATGCTCTACCAGGTTCATTCCTAGATAATGCACTCAAAGGGCACTAAGCATAGAGTGTGAAAACTGAGTTTCCTTGAGAGCTGCTTGGAAGCCTGATGGTGTGTGAAGTTAGTGAGCCAAATGGAGTTGTTCTCCCACAAGAACCACTCGGCTGATTCTTCTTCAATATGCCCTTCACCAACATGCAGTGTTTCCTTGATTGAATTAGCTCTCACACCAATATTTGCGTCTAGAGCCTTTGCATTGAGGGCTATCTGAAAGTGGCTTTGACGCTGAAGTTGCCTGTGAATGTGGAGTTGGTGGCATGTGAAACCCGCATGTGGAGCATTCGTTTGGGTTGGATTCTCACCAAGCTTCATTTCAGTCCTAGGCACTCAAAGGGCACTAAGCATAGAGTGTGAAAACTGAGTTTCCTTGAGAGCTGCTTGGAAGCCTGATGGTGTATGACGTTAGTGAGCCAAATGGAGTTGTTCTCCCACAAGAACCACTCGGCTGATTCTTCTTCAATATGCCCTTCACCAACATGCAGTGTTTCCTTGATTGAATTAGCTCTCACACCAATATTTGCGTCTAGAGCCTTTGCATTGAGGGCTATCTGAAAGTGGCTGTGGCGCTGAAGTTGCCTGTGAATGTGGAGTTGGTGGCATGTGAAACCCGCATGTGGAGCATTCGTGTATGTGGGATGCTCACCAAGCTTCATTTCAGTCCTAGGCACTCAAAGGGCACTAAGCATAGAGTGTGAAAACTGAGTTTCCTTGAGAGCTGCTTGGAAGCCTGATGGTGTGTGAAGTTAGTGAGCCAAATGGAGTTGTTCTCCCACAAGAACCACTCGGCTGATTCTTCTTCAATATGCCCTTCACCAACATGCAGTGTTTCCTTGATTGAATTAGCTCTCACACCAATATTTGCGTCTAGAGCCTTTGCATTGAGGGCTATCTGAAAGTGGCTTTGACGCTGAAGTTGCCTGTGAATGTGGAGTTGGTGGCATGTGAAACCCGCATGTGGAGCATTCGTTTGTGTGGGATGCTCACCAAGCTTCATTTCAGTCCTAGGCACTCAAAGGGCACTAAGCATAGAGTGTGAAAACTGAGTTTCCTTGAGAGCTGCTTGGAAGCCTGATGGTGTGTGAAGTTAGTGAGCCAAATGGAGTTGTTCTCCCACAAGAACCACTCGGCTGATTCTTCTTCAATATGCCCTTCACCAACATGCAGTGTTTCCTTGATTGAATTAGCTCTCACACCAATATTTGCGTCTAGAGCCTTTGCACTGAGGGCTATCTGAAACCGGCTGTGGCGCTGAAGTTGCCTGTGAATGTGGAGTTGGTGGCATGTGAAACCCGCATGTGGAGCATTCGTTTGTGTGGGATGCTCTACCAGGTTCATTCCCAGATAATGCACTCAAAGGGCACTAAGCATAGAGTGTGAAAACTGAGTTTCCTTGAGAGCTGCTTGGAAGCCTGATGGTGTGTGAAGTTAGTGAGCCAAATGGAGTTGTTCTCCCACAAGAACCACTCGGCTGATTCTTCTTCAATATGCCCTTCACCAACATGCAGTGTTTCCTTGATTGAATTAGCTCTCACACCAATATTTGCGTCTAGAGCCTTTGCATTGAGGGCTATCTGAAAAAGGCTGTGGCGCTGAAGTTGCCTGTGAATGTGGAGTTGGTGGCATGTGAAACCCGCATGTGGAGCATTCGTTTGTGTGGGATGCTCACCAAGCTTCATTTCAGTCCTAGGCACTCAAAGGGCACTAAGCATAGAGTGTGAAAACTGAGTTTCCTTGAGAGCTGCTTGGAAGCCTGATGGTGTGTGAAGTTAGTGAGCCAAATGGAGTTGTTCTCCCACAAGAACCACTCGGCTGATTCTTCTTCAATATGCCCTTCACCAACATGCAGTGTTTCCTTGATTGAATTAGCTCTCACACCAATATTTGCGTCTAGAGCCTTTGCATTGAGGGCTATCTGAAAGTGGCTGTGGCGCTGAAGTTGTCTGTGAATGTGGAGTTGGTGGCATGAGAAACCCGCATGTGGATCATTCGTTTGTGTGGGATGCTCACCAAGCTTCATTTCAGTCCTAGGCACTCAAAGGGCACTGAGCGTAGAGTGTGAAAACTGAGTTTCCTTGAGAGCTGCTTGGAAGCCTGATGGTGTGTGAAGTTAGTGAGCCAAATGGAGTTGTTCTCCCACAAGAACCACTCGGCTGATTCTTCTTCAATATGCCCTTCACCAACATGCAGTGTTTCCTTGATTGAATTAGCTCTCACACCAATATTTGAGTCTAGAGCCTTTGCATTGAGGGCTATCTGAAAACGGCTGTGGCGCTGAAGCTGTCTGTGAATGTGGAGTTGGTGGCATGTGAAACCCGCATTTGGAGCATTCGTTTGTGTGGGAAGCTCTACCAGGTTCATTCCTAGATAATGCACTCAAAGGGCACTAAGCATAGAGTGTGAAAACTGAGTTTCCTTGAGAGCTGCTTGGAAGCCTGATGGTGTGTGAAGTTAGTGAGCCAAATGGAGTTGTTCTCCCACAAGAACCACTCGGCTGATTCTTCTTCAATATGCCCTTCACCAACATGCAGTGTTTCCTTGATTGAATTAGCTCTCACACCAATATTTGTGTCTAGAGCCTTTGCATTGAGGGCTATCTGAAAACGGCTGTGGCGCTGAAGTTGCATGTGAATGTGGAGTTGGTGGCATGTGAAACCCGCATGTGGAGCATTCGTTTGTGTGGGATGCTCACCAAGCTTCATTTCAGTCCTAGGCACTCAAAGGGCACTAAGCATAGAGTGTGAAAACTGAGTTTCCTTGAGAGCTGCTTGGAAGCCTGATGGTGTGTGAAGTTAGTGAGCCAAATGGAGTTGTTCTCCCACAAGAACCACTCGGCTGATTCTTCTTCAATATGCCCTTCACCAACATGCAGTGTTTCCTTGGTTGAATTATCTCTCACACCAATATTTGCGTCTAGAGCCTTTGCATTGAGGGCTATCTGAAAACGGCTGTGGCGCTGAAGTTGCCTGTGAATGTGGAGTTGGTGGCATGTGAAACCCGCATGTGGAGCATTCGTTTGTGTGGGATGCTCTACCAGGTTCATTCCTAGATAATGCACTCAAAGGGCACTAAGCATAGAGTGTGAAAACTGAGTTTCCTTGAGAGCTGCTTGGAAGCCTGATGGTGTGTGAAGTTAGTGAGCCAAATGGAGTTGTTCTCCTACAAGAACCACTCGGCTGATTCTTCTTCAATATGCCCTTCACCAACATGCAGTGTTTCCTTGATTGAATTAGCTCTCACACCAATATTTGCGTCTAGAGCCATTGCATTGAGGGCTATCTGAAAACGGCTTTGGCGCTGAAGTTGTCTGTGAATGTGGAGTTGGTGGCATGTGAACGCCGCATGTGGAGCATTCGTTTGTGTGGGATGCTCTACCAGGTTCATTCCTAGATAATGCACTCAAAGGGCATTAAGCATAGAGTGTGAAAAGTGAGTTTCCTTAAGAGCTGCTTGGAAGCCTGATGGTGTGTGAAGTTAGTGAGCCAAATGGAGTTGTTCTCCCACAAGAACCACTCGGCTGATTCTTCTTCAATATGCCCTTCACCAACATGCAGTGTTTCCTTGATTGAATTAGCTCTGACACCAATATTTGCGTCTAGTGCCTTTGTACTGTGGGCTATCTGAAAATGTCTATGGTGCTGAAGTTGTCTGTGAATGTGGTGTTGGAAACATGTGAATGCCGCTTTTGGAGCATTCGTTTGTGTGGGATGCTCTACCAGGTTCATTCCTAGATAATGCACTCAAAGGGCATTAAGCATAGAGTGTGAAAACTGAGTTTCCTTGAGAGCTGCTTGGAAGCCTGATGGTGTGTGAAGTTAGTGAGCCAAATGGAGTTGTTCTCCCACAAGAACCACTCGGCTGATTCTTCTTCAATATGCCATTCACCAACATGCAGTGTTCCCTTGATTGAATTAGCTCTCACACCAATATTTGCGTCTAGAGCCTTTGCATTGAGGGCTATCTGAAAACGGCTGTGGCGCTAAATTTGTCTGTGAATGTGGAGTTGGTGGCATGTGAAACCCGCATGTGGAGTATTCGTTTGGGTTGGATTCTCACCAAGCTTCCTTTCAGTCCTAGGCACTCAAAGGGCACTAAGCATAGAGTGTGAAAAGTGAGTTTCCTTGAGAGCTGCTTGGAAGCCTGATGGTGTGTGAAGTTAGTGAGCCAAATGGAGTTGTTCTCCCACAAGAACCACTCGGCTGATTCTTCTTCAATATGCCCTTCACCAACATGCAGTGTTTCCTTGATTGAATTAGCTCTCACACCAATATTTGCGTCTAGAGCCTTTGCATTGAGGGCTATCTGAAAACGGCTTTGGCGCTGAAGTTGTCTGTGAATGTGGAGTTGGTGGCATGTGAACGCCGCATGTGGAGCATTCGTTTGTGTGCGATGCTCTACCAGGTTCATTCCTAGATAATGCACTCAAAGGGCATTAAGCATAGAGTGTGAAAAGTGAGTTTCCTTGAGAGCTGCTTGGAAGCCTGATGGTGTGTGAAGTTAGTGAGCCAAATGGAGTTGTTCTCCCACAAGAACCACTCGGCTGATTCTTCTTCAATATGCCCTTCACCAACATGCACTGTTTCCTTGATTGAATTAGCTCTGACACCAATATTTGCGTCTAGAGCCTTTGTACTGTGGGCTATCTGAAAACGTCTATGGTGCTGAAGTTGTCTGTGAATGTGGTGTTGGTAGCATGTGAATGCCGCATGTGGAGCATTCATTTGTGTGGGATGCTCTACCAGGTTCATTCCTAGATAATGCACTCAAAGGGCATTAAGCATAGAGTGTGAAAACTGAGTTTCCTTGAGAGCTGCTTGGAAGCCTGATGGTGTGTGAAGTTAGTGAGCCAAATGGAGTTGTTCTCCCACAAGAACCACTCGGCTGATTCTTCTTCAATATGCCATTCACCAACATGCAGTGTTCCCTTGATTGAATTAGCTCTCACACCAATATTTCTTTAGGACCTTTGCAGTGAGGGCTATCTGAAAATGGCTGTGGCGCTAAATTTGTCTGTGAATGTGGAGTTGGTTGCATGTGAAACCCGCATGTGGAGTATTCGTTTGGGTTGGATTCTCACCAAGCTTCATTTCAGTCCTAGGCACTCAAAGGGCACTAAGCATAGAGTGTGAAAAGTGAGTTTCCTTGAGAGCTGCTTGGAAGCCTGATGGTGTGTGAAGTTAGTGAGCCAAATGGAGTTGTTCTCCCACAAGAACCACTCGGCTGATTCTTCTTCAATATGCCCTTCACCAACATGCAGTGTTTCCTTGATTGAATTAGCTCTCACACCAATATATGCTTTAGAACCTTTGTATTGATGGCTATCTGAAAATGGCTTTGGAGTTGAAGTTGTCTGTGAATGTGGAGTTCGTTGCAGGTGAAACCCGCATGTGGAGCATTTGTTTGTGTGGGATGCTCTACCAGGTTCATTCCTAGATAATGCACTCAAAGGGCATTAAGCATAGAGTGTGAAAACTGAGTTTCATTGAGAGCTGCTTGGAAGCCTGATGGTGTGTGATGTTAGTGAGCCAAATGGAGTTGTTCTCCCACAGGAACCACTGGGCTGATTCTTCTTCAATATGCCCTTCACCAACATGCACTGTTTCCTTGATTGAATTAGCTCTCACACCAATATATGCTTTAGAACCTTTGCATTGATGGCTATCTGAAAATGGCTTTGGAGTTGAAGTTGTCTGTGAATGTGGAGTTGGTGGCATGTGAACGCCGCATGTGGAGCATTCGTTTGTGTGGGATGCTCTACCAGGTTCATTCCTAGATAATGCACTCAAAGGGCATTAAGCATAGAGTGTGAAAACTGAGTTTCATTGAGAGCTGCTTGGAAGCCTGATGGTGTGTGATGTTAGTGAGCCAAATGGAGTTGTTCTCCCACAAGAACCACTCGGCTGATTCTTCTTCAATATGCCCTTCACCAACATGCACTGTTTCCTTGATTGAATTAGCTCTCACACCAATATTTGCGTCTAGAGCCTTTGCATTGAGGGCTATATGAAAACGGCTTTGGCGCTGAAGTTGTCTGTGAATGTGGAGTTGGTGGCATGTGAAACACGCATGTGGAGCATTGGTTTGGGTTGGATTCTCACCAAGGTTCATTTCAGTCCTAGGCACTCAAAGGGCATTAAGCATAGAGTGTGAAAACTGAGTTTCCTTGAGAGCTGCTTGGAAGCCTGATGGTGTGTGAAGTTAGTGAGCCAAATGGAGTTGTTCTCCCACAAGAACCACTCGGCTGATTCTTCTTCATTATGACCTTCACCAACATGCCATGTTTCCTTGATAGAATTAGCTCTCACACCAATACTTGCGTCTAGAACCTTTGCATTGAGGGCTATCTGAAAATGGCTTTGGAGTTGTCTGTGAATGTGGAGTTGGTGGCATGTGAACGCCGCATGTGGAGATTTCCTTTGTGTGGGATGCTCTACCAGGTTCATTCCTAGATAATGCACTCAAGGAGCATTAAGCATAGAGTGTGAAAACTGATTTTCCTTGAGAGCTGCTTGGAAGCCTGATGGTGTGTGAAGTTAGTGAGCCAAATGGAGTTGTTCTCCCACAAGACTCACTTAGCTGATTCTTCTTCAATATGCCCTTCACCAACATGCAGTGTTTCCTTGATTGAATTAGCTGTCACACCAATATTTGCGTCTAGATCCTTTGCATTGAGGGCTATCTGAAAACGGCTCTTGCGCTGAAGTTGTCTGTGAATGTGGAATTTTTTGCATGTGAAAGCCGCATGTGGAGCATTTGTTTGTGTGGGAGTCTCACCAAGCTTCAATTCAGTCCTAGGAACTCAAAGGGCATTAAGCATAGAGTGTGAAAACTGAGTTTCCTTGAGAGCTGCTTGGAAGCCTGATGGTGTGTGAAGTTAGTGAGCCAAATGGAGCTGTTCTCCCACAAGAACCACTCGGCTGGTTCTTCTTCAATATGCCCTTCACCAACATGCAGTGTTTGCTTGATTGAATTAGCTCTCACACCAATATTTACGTCTAGAGCCTTTGCATTGAGCACTACCTGAAAACGGCTTTGGCCCTGAAGTTGTCTGTGAATGTGGAGTTGGTGGCATGTGAAACCCACATGTGGATTATTCGTTTGGGTTGGAATCTCACCAAGCTTCATTTCAGTCCTAGGCATTCAATGGGCATTAAGCATAGAGTGTGAAAACTGAGTTTCCTTGAGAGCTGCTTGGAAGCCTGATGGTGTGTGAAGTTAGTGAGCCAAATGGAGTTGTTCTGCCACAAGAACCACTCGGCTGATGCTTCTTCAATATGCCCTTCACCAACATGCAGTGTTTCCTTGATTGAATTAGCTCTCACACCAATATTTGCGTCTAGAGCCTTTGCATTGAGGGCTATCTGAAAACGGCTGTGGCGCTGAAGTTGCCTGTGAATGTGGAGTTGGTGGCATGTGAAAGCCGCATGTGGAGTATTCCTTTGTGTGGGATTCTCACCAAGCTTTTGTTCAGTCCTTGGAACTCAAAGGGCATTAAGCATAGAGTGTGAAAACTGATTTTCCTTGAGAGCTGCTTGGAAGCCTGATGGTGTGTGAAGTTAGTGAGCCAAATGGAGTTGTTCTCCCACAAGAACCACTCGGCTGATTCTTCTTCAATATGCCCTTCACCAACATGCAGTGTTTCCTTGATTGAATTAGCTCTCACACCAATATATGCTTTAGAACCTTTGTATTGATGGCTATCTGAAAATGGCTTTGGAGTTGAAGTTGTCTGTGAATGTGGAGTTGGTTGCAGGTGAAACCCGCATGTGGAGCATTTGTTTGTGTGGGATGCTCTACCAGGTTCATTCCTAGATAATGCACTCAAAGGGCATTAAGCATAGAGTGTGAAAACTGAGTTTCATTGAGAGCTGCTTGGAAGCCTGATGGTGTGTGATGTTAGTGAGCCAAATGGAGTTGTTCTCCCACAGGAACCACTCGGCTGATTCTTCTTCAATATGCCCTTCACCAACATGCAGTGTTTCCTTGATTGAATTAGCTCTCACACCAATATATGCTTTAGAACCTTTGCATTGATGGCTATCTGAAAATGGCTTTGGAGTTGAAGTTGTCTGTGAATGTGGAGTTGGTGGCATGTGAACGCCGCATGTGGAGCATTCGTTTGTGTGGGATGCTCTACCAGGTTCATTCCTAGATAATGCACTCAAAGGGCATTAAGCATAGAGTGTGAAAACTGAGTTTCATTGAGAGCTGCTTGGAAGCCTGATGGTGTGTGATGTTAGTGAGCCAAATGGAGTTGTTCTCCCACAAGAACCACTCGGCTGATTCTTCTTCAATATGCCCTTCACCAACATGCACTGTTTCCTTGATTGAATTAGCTCTCACACCAATATTTGCGTCTAGAGCCTTTGCATTGAGGGGTATCTGAAAACGGCTTTGGCGCTGAAGTTGTCTGTGAATGTGGAGTTGGTGGCATGTGAAACACGCATGTGGAGCATTGGTTTGGGTTGGATTCTCACCAAGGTTCATTTCAGTCCTAGGCACTCAAAGGGCATTAAGCATAGAGTGTGAAAACTGAGTTTCCTTGAGAGCTGCTTGGAAGCCTGATGGTGTGTGAAGTTAGTGAGCCAAATGGAGTTGTTCTCCCACAAGAACCACTCGGCTGATTCTTCTTCATTATGACCTTCACCAACATGCCATGTTTCCTTGATAGAATTAGCTCTCACACCAATACTTGCGTCTAGAACCTTTGCATTGAGGGCTATCTGAAAATGGCTTTGGAGTTGTCTGTGAATGTGGAGTTGGTGGCATGTGAACGCCGCATGTGGAGATTTCCTTTGTGTGGGATGCTCTACGAGGTTCATTCCTAGATAATGCACTCAAGGAGCATTAAGCATAGAGTGTGAAAACTGAGTTTCCTTGAGAGCTGCTTGGAAGCCTGATGGTGTGTGAAGTTAGTGAGCCAAATGGAGTTGTTCTCCCACAAGACTCACTTAGCTGATTCTTCTTCAATATGCCCTTCACCAACATGCAGTGTTTCCTTGATTGAATTAGCTGTCACACCAATATTTGCGTCTAGATCCTTTGCATTGAGGGCTATCTGAAAACGGCTCTTGCGCTGAAGTTGTCTGTGAATGTGGAATTTTTTAAATGTGAAAGCCGCATGTGGAGCATTTGTTTGTGTGGGAGTCTCACCAAGCTTCAATTCAGTCCTAGGAACTCAAAGGGCATTAAGCATAGAGTGTGAAAACTGAGTTTCCTTGAGAGCTGCTTGGAAGCCTGATGGTGTGTGAAGTTAGTGAGCCAAATGGAGCTGTTCTCCCACAAGAACCACTCGGCTGGTTCTTCTTCAATATGCCCTTCACCAACATGCAGTGTTTCCTTGATTGAATTAGCTCTCACACCAATATTTACGTCTAGAGCCTTTGCATTGAGCACTACCTGAAAACGGCTTTGGCCCTGAAGTTGTCTGTGAATGTGGAGTTGGTGGCATGTGAAACCCACATGTGGATTATTCGTTTGGGTTGGAATCTCACCAAGCTTCATTTCAGTCCTAGGCATTCAATGGGCATTAAGCATAGAGTGTGAAAACTGAGTTTCCTTGAGAGCTGCTTGGAAGCCTGATGGTGTGTGAAGTTAGTGAGCCAAATGGAGTTGTTCTGCCACAAGAACCACTCGGCTGATGCTTCTTCAATATGCCCTTCACCAACATGCAGTGTTTCCTTGATTGAATTAGCTCTCACACCAATATTTGCGTCTAGAGCCTTTGCATTGAGGGCTATCTGAAAACGGCTGTGGCGCTGAAGTTGCCTGTGAATGTGGAGTTGGTTGCATGTGAAAGCCGCATGTGGAGTATTCCTTTGTGTGGGATTCTCACCAAGCTTCAATTCAGTCCTAGGAACTCAAAGAGCATTAAGCATAGAGTGTGAAAACTGATTTTCCTTGAGAGCTGCTTGGAAGCCTGATGGTGTGTGAAGTTAGTGAGCCAAATGGAGTTGTTCTCCCACAAGAACCACTCGGCTGATTCTTCTTCAATATGCCCTTCACCAACATGCAGTGTTTCCATAATTGAATTAGCTCTCACACAAATGTTTGTGTCTAGCGCCTTTGCATTAAGGGGTGTCTGAAAAAGGCTTTGGCACTGAAGTTGTCTGTGAATGTGGAGTTGGTGGCATGTGAAACCCACATGTGGATTATTCGTTTGGGTTGGAATCTCACCAAGCTTCATTTCACTCCTAGGCATTCAATGGGCATTAAGCATAGAGTGTGAAAACTGAGTTTCCTTGAGAGCTGCTTCGAAGCCTGATGGTGTGTGACGTTAGTGAGCCAAATGGAGTTGTTCTGCCACAAGAACCACTCGGCTGATGCTTTTTCAATATGCCCTTCACCACCATGCAGTGTTTGCTTGATTGAATTAGCTCTCATATTAATATTGGCGTCTAGCGCCTTTGCATTGAGGGCTATCTGAAAACGGCTTTGGCACTGAAGTTGTCTGTGAATGTGGAGTTGGTGGCATGTGAAAGCCGCATGTGGAGCATTTGTTTATGTGGGATGCTCTACCAGGTTCATTCCTAGATAATGCACTCAAATGACATTAAGCTTAGAGTGTGAAAACTGAGTTTCCTTGAGAGCTGCTTGGAAGCCTGATGGTGTGTGAAGTTAGTGAGCCAAATGGAGTTGTTCTCCCACAAGAATCACTCGGCTGATTCTTCTTCAACATGCCCTTCACCAACATGCAGTGTTTCCTTGATTGAATTAGCTCTCACACCAATATTTGCATCTTGAGCCTTTGCATTGAGCTCTACCTGAAAACGGTTCTGGCACTGATGTTGTCTCTGAATGTGGAGTTGGTGGCATGTGAACGCCCCATGTGGAGCATTTGTTTATGTGGGATGCTCTACCAGGTTCATTCCTTGATAATGCACTCAAAAGACATTAAGCATTGTGTGTGAAAACTGAGTTTCCTTGAGAGCTGCTTGGAAGCCTGATGGTGTGTGAAGTTAGTGAGCCAAATGGAATTGTTCTCCCACAAGAACCACTCGGCTGATTCTTCTTCAATATGCCCTTCAACAACATGCAGTGTTTCCTTGATTGAATTAGCTCTCACACTAATATTTGCGTCTTGAGCCTTTGCATTGAGCTGTACCTGAAAACGGTTCTGGCACTGAAGTTGTCTCTGAATGTGGAGTTGGTGGCATGTGAACGCCGCATGTGGAGCGTTCCTTTGTGTGGGATTCTCTACCAGGTTCATTCCTTGATAATGCACTCAAAGGACATTAAGCATAGAGTGTGAAAACTGATTTTCCTTGAGAGCTGCTTGGAAGCCTGATGGTGTGTGAAGTTAGTGAGCCAAATGGAGTTGTTCTCCCACAAGAACCACTCGGCTGATTCTTCTTCAATATGCCCTTCACCAACATGCAGTGTTTCCTTGATTGAATTAGCTCTCACACCAATATATGCTTTAGAACCTTTGCATTGAGGGCCATCTGAAAACGGCTTTGGCGCTGAAGTTGTCTGTGAATGTGGAGTTGGTGGCATGTGAAACCCGCATGTGGAGCATTGGTTTGTGTGGGATGCTCTACGAGGTTCATTCCTAGATAATGCACTCAAAGGACATTAAGCATAGAGTGTGAAAACTGATTTTCCTTGAGAGCTGCTTGGAAGCCTGATGGTGTGTGAAGTTAGTGAGCCAAATGGAGTTGTTCTCCCACAAGAACCACTCGGCTGATTCTTCTTCAATATGCCCTTCACCAACATGCAGTGTTTCCTTAATTAAATTAGCTCTAACACAAATGTTTGTGTCTAGCGCGTTTGCATTAAGTGGTGTCTCAAAATGCCTTTGGCACTGAAGTTGTCTGTGAATGTGGAGTTGGTGGCATGTGAAACCCGCATGTGGAGCATTGGTTTGTGTGGGATGCTCTACCAGGTTCGTTCCTAGATAATGCACTCAAAGGGCATTAAGCATAGAGTGTGTAAAGCAAGTTTCATTGAGAGCTGCTTGGAAGCCTGATGGTGTGTGAAGTTAGAGAGACAAATGGAGTTGTTCTCCCACAAGAACCACTCGGCTGATTCTTCTTCAATATGCCCTTCACCAACATGCAGTGTTTCCTTGATTGAATTAGCTCTCACACCAATATTGGCGTCTAGAGCCTTTGCATTCAGGGCTCTGTGAAAACGGCTCTTGCGCTAAAGTTGTCTCTGAATGTGGAGTTGGTGACATGTGAACGCCGCATGTGGAGCATTCCTTTGTGTGGGATCCTCTACCAGGTTCATTCCTTGATAATGCACTCAAAGGACATTAAGCATAGTGTGTGAAAACTGAGTTTCCTTGAGAGCTGCTTGGAAGCCTGATGGTGTGTGAAGTTAGTGAGCCAAATGGAGTTGTTCTCCCACAAGAACCACTCCCCTGATTCTTCTCCAATATGCCCTTCACCAACATGCAGTGTTTCCTTGATTGAATTAGCTCTCACACCAATATTTGCGTCTAGAGCCTTTTCATTGAGGGCTATCTGAAAACGGCTTTGGCGCTGAAGTTGTCTGTGAATGTGGAGTTGGTGGCATGTGAAACCCGCATGTGGAGTATTGGCTGTGTGGGATGCTGTACCAGGTTCATTCCTAGAAAATGCACTCAAAGAGCAATAAGCATAGAGTGTGAAAACTGAGTTTCCTTGAGAGCTGCTTGGAAGCCTGATGGTGTGCGAAGTTAGTGAGCCAAATGGAGTTGTTCTCCCACAAGACCCACTCGGCTGATTCCTCTTCAATATGCCCTTCACCAACATGCAGTGTTTCCTTGATTGAATTAGCTCTCACACCAATATTTGTGTGTACAGCCTTTGCCTTGAGGGCTATCTGAAAACCGCTTTGGCCCTGAAGTTGTCTGTGAATGTGGAGTTGGTGGCATATGAAACCCGCATGTGGAGCATTGGTTTGGGTTGGATTCTCACCAAGCTTCATTTCAGACCTAGGCACTCAAAGGGCATTAAGCATAGAGTGTGAAAACCGAGTTTCATTGAGAGCTGCTTGGAAGCCTGATGGTGTGTGAAGTTAGTGAGCCAAATGGAGTTGTTCTCCCACAAGAACCACTCGGCTGATTCTTCTTCAATATGCCCTTCACCAACATGCAGTGTTTCCTTGATTGAATTAGCTCTCACACCAATATTTACGTCTAGAGCCTTTGCATTGAGCTCTACCTGAAAACGGCTTTGGCCCTGAAGTTGTCTGTGAATGTGGAGTTGGTGGCATGTGAAACCCACATGTGCAAAATTCATTTGGGTTGGAATCTCACCAAGCTTCATTTCAGTCCTAGGCATTCAATGGGCATTAAGCATAGAGTGTGAAAACTGAGTTTCCTTGAGAGCTGCTTGGAAGCCTGATGGTGTGTGAAGTTAGTGAGCCAAATGGAGTTGTTCTGCCACAAGAACCACTCGGCTGATTCTTCTTCAATATGCCCTTCACCAACATGCAGTGTTTCCTTGATTGAATTAGCTCTCATACCAATATTGGCGTCTAGAGCCTTTGCATTGAGGGCTATCTGAAAACGGCTTTGGCGCTGAAGTTGTCTGTGAATGTGGAGTTGGTGGCATGTGAAACCCGCATGTGGAGCATTCGTTTGTGTGGGATGCTCTACCAGGTTCATTCCTAGATAATGCACTCAAAGGGCACTAAGCATAGAGTGTGAAAACTGAGTTTCCTTGAGAGCTGCTTGGAAGCCTGATGGTGTGTGAACTTAGTGAGCCAAATGGAGTTGTTCTCCCACAAGAGCCACTCGTCTGATTCTTCTTCAATATGCCCTTCACCAACATGCAGTGTTTCCTTGATTGAATTAGCTCTCACACCAATATTTGCGTCTAGAGCCTTTGCATTGAGGGCTATCTGAAAACGGCTGTGGCGCTGAAGTTGCCTGTGAATGTGGAGTTGGTGGCATGTGAAACCCGCATGTGGAGCATTCGTTTGTGTGGGATGCTCTACCAGGTTCATTTCAGTCCTAGGCACTCAAAGGGCACTAAGCATAGAGTGTGAAAACTGAGTTTCCTTGAGAGCTGCTTGGAAGCCTGATGGTGTGTGAAGTTAGTGAGCCAAATGGAGTTGTTCTCCCACAAGAACCACTCGGCTGATTCTTCTTCAATATGCCCTTCACCAACATGCAGTGTTTCCTTGATTGAATTAGCTCTCACACCAATATTTGCGTCTAGAGCCTTTGCATTGAGGGCTATCTGAAAACGGCTGTGGCGCTGAAGTTGTCTGTGAATGTGGAGTTGGTGGCATGTGAAACCAACATGTGGAGCATTCGTTTGTGTGGGATGCTCTACCAGGTTCATTCCTAGATAATTCACTGAAAGGGCAGTAAGCATAGAGTGTGAAAACTGAGTTTCCTTGACAGCTGCTTGGAAGCCTGATGGTGTGTGAAGTTAGTGAGCCAAATGGAGTTGTTCTCCCACAAGAACCACTCGGCTGATTCTTCTTCAATATGCCCTTCACCAACATGCAGTGTTTCCTTGATTGAATTAGCTCTCACACCAATATTTGTGTCTAGAGCCTTTGCATTGAGGGCTCTCTGAAAACGGCTGTGGCGCTGAAGTTGCCTGTGCATGTGGAGTTGGTGGCATGTGAAACCCGCATGTGGAGCATTCGTTTGTGTGGGATGCTCACCAAGCTTCATTTCAGTCCTAGGCACTCAAAGGGTACTAAGCATAGAGTGTGAAAACTGAGTTTCCTTGAGAGCTGCTTGGAAGCCTGATGGTGTGTGAAGTTAGTGAGCCAAATGGAGTTGTTCTCCCACAAGAACCACTCGGCTGATTCTTCTTCAATATGCCCTTCACCAACATGCAGTGTTTCCTTGGTTGAATTAGCTCTCACACCAATATTTGCGTCTAGAGCCTTTGCATTGAGGGCTATCTGAAAACGGCTGTGGCGCTGAAGTTGCCTGTGAATGTGGAGTTGGTGGCATGTGAAACCCGCATGTGGAGCATTCGTTTGTGTGGGATGCTCTACCAGGTTCATTTCAGTCCTAGGCACTCAAAGGGCACTAAGCATAGAGTGTGAAAACTGAGTTTCCTTGAGAGCTGCTTGGAAGCCTGATGGTGTGTGAAGTTAGTGAGCCAAATGGAGTTGTTCTCCCACAAGAACCACTCGGCTGATTGTTCTTCAATATGCCCTTCACCAACATTCAGTGTTTCCTTGATTGAATTAGCTCTCACACCAATATTTGCGTCTAGAGCCTTTGCATTGAGGGCTATCTGAAAGTGGCTTTGGCGCTGAAGTTGCCTGTGAATGTGGAGTTGGTGGCATGTGAAACCCGCATGTGGAGCATTCGTTTGTGTGGGATGCTCTACCAGGTTCATTCCTAGATAATTCACTCAAAGGGCACTAAGCATAGAGTGTGAAAACTGAGTTTCCTTGAGAGCTGCTTGGAAGCCTGATGGTGTGTGAAGTTAGTGAGCCAAATGGAGTTGTTCTCCCACAAGAACCACTCGGCTGATTCTTCTTCAATATGCCCTTCACCAACATGCAGTGTTTCCTTGATTGAATTAGCTCTCACACCAATATTTGCGTCTAGAGCCTTTGCATTGATTGCTATCTGAAAACGGCTGTGGCGCTGAAGTTGCCTGTGAATGTGGAGTTGGTGGCATGTGAAACCCGCATGTGGAGCATTGGCTTGTGTGGGAGGCTCACCAAGCTTCATTTCAGTCCTAGGCACTCAAAGGGCACTAAGCATAGAGTGTGAAAACTGAGTTTCCTTGAGAGCTGCTTGGAAGCCTGATGGTGTGTGAAGTTAGTGAGCCAAATGGAGTTGTTCTCCCACAAGAACCACTCGGCTGATTCTTCTTCAATATGCCCTTCACCAACATGCAGTGTTTCCTTGGTTGAATTAGCTCTCACACCAATATTTGCGTCTAGAGCCTTTGCATTGAGGGCTATCTGAAAACGGCTGTGGCGCTGAAGTTGCCTGTGAATGTGGAGTTGGTGGCATGTGAAACCCGCATGTGGAGCATTCGTTTGTGTGTGAGGCTCTCCAAGCTTCATTTCAGTCATACGCACTCAAAGGGCACTAAGCATAGAGTGTGAAAACTGAGTTTCCTTGAGAGCTGCTTGGAAGCCTGATGGTGTGTGAAGTTAGTGAGCCAAATGGAGTTGTTCTCCCACAAGAACCACTCGGCTGATTCTTCTTCAATATGCCCTTCACCAACATGCAGTGTTTCCTTGATTGAATTAGCTCTCACACCAATATTTGCGTCTAGAGCCTTTGCATTGAGGGCTATCTGAAAGTGGCTGTGGCGCTGAAGTTGTCTGTGAGTGTGGAGTTGGTGGCATGTGAAGCCCGCATGTGGAGCATTCATTTGTGTGGGATGCTCCAGCAGGTTCATTCCTAGATAATGCACTCAAAGGGCACTAAGCATAGAGTGTGAAAACTGAGTTTCCTTGAGAGCTGCTTGGAAGCCTGATGGTGTGTGAAGTTAGTGAGCCAAATGGAGTTGTTCTCCCACAAGAACCACTCGGCTGATTCTTCTTCAATATGCCCTTCACCAACGTGCAGTGTTTCCTTGATTGAATTAGCTCTCACAACAATATTTGCGTCTAGAGCCTTTGCATTGAGGGCTATCTGAAAAAGTCTGTGGCGCTGAAGTTGTCTGTGAATGTGGAGTTGGTGGCATGTGAAACCCGCATGTGGAGCATTCGTTTGTGTGGGATGCTCTACCAGGTTCATTCCTAGATAATGCACTCAAAGGGCACTAAGCATAGAGTGTGAAAACTGAGTTTCCTTGAGAGCTGCTTGGAAGCCTGATGGTGTGTGAAGTTAGTGAGCCAAATGGAGTTGTTCTCCCACAAGAACCACTCGGCTGATTCTTCTTCAATATGCCCTTCACCAACATGCAGTGTTTCCTTGATTGAATTAGCTTTCACACCAATATTTGCATCTAGAGCCTTTGCATTGATGGCTATCTGAAAACGGCTGTGGCGCTGCAGTTGCCTGTGAGTGTGGAGTTGGTGGCATGTGAAACCCGCATGTGGAGCATTCGTTTGTGTGGGATGCTCACCAAGCTTCATTTCAGTCCTAGGCACTCAAAGGGCACTAAGCATTGAGTGTGAAAACTGATTTTCCTTGAGAGCTGCTTGGAAGCCTGATGGTGTGTGAAGTTAGTGAGCCAAATGGAGTTGTTCTCCCACAAGAACCACTCGGCTGATTCTTCTTCAATATGCCCTTCACCAACATGCAGTGTTTCCTTGGTTGAATTAGCTCTCACACCAATATTTGCGTCTAGAGCCTTTGCATTGAGGGCTA
>NW_026700569.1:0-35055 GCF_030435755.1 Ochotona princeps
ACTCACTAACTTCACACACCATCAGGCTTACAAGCAGCTCTCAAGGAAACTCAGTTTTCACACTCTATGCTTAGTGCCCTTTGAGTTCCTAGGACTGAAATGAGGCTTGGTGAACATACGTCACAAACGAATGCTCCACATGCGGGTTTCACATGCCACCAACTCCACATTCTCGAGGCAACTTCAGCGCCACAGCCGTTTTCAGATAGCCCTCAATGCAAAGGCTCTAGACGCAAATATTGGTGTGAGAGCTAATTCAATCAAGGAAACACTGCATGTTGGTGAAGGGCATATTGAAGAAGGATCAGCCGAGTGGTTCTTGTGGGAGAACAACTCCATTTGGCTCACTAACTTCACACACCATCAGGCTTCCAAGCAGCTCTCAAGGAAACTCAGTTTTCACACTCTATGCTTAGTGCCCTTTGAGTGCATTATCTAGGAATGAACCTGGTAGAGCATCCCACACAAACGAATGCTCCACATGCGGGTTTCACATGCCACAACTCCACATTCTCAGGCAACTTCAGCGCCACAGCCGTTTTCAGATAGCCCTCAATGCAAAGGCTCTAGACGCAAATATTGGTGTGAGAGCTAATTCAATCAAGGAAACACTGCATCTTGGTGAAGGGCATATTGAAGAAGGATCAGCCGAGTGGTTCTTGTGGGAGAACAACTCCATTTGACTCACTAACTTCACACACCATCAGGCTTCCAAGCAGCTCTCAAGGAAACTCAGTTTTCACACTCTATGCTTAGTGCCCTTTGAGTGCATTATCTAGGAATTGGACGTAGTAGAGCATCCCACACAAACGAATGCTCCACATGCGTGTTTCACATTCCACCAACTCCACATTCACAGGCAACTTCAGCGCCACAGCCGTTTTCAGATAGCCCTCAATGCAAAGGCTCTAGATGCAAATATTGGTGTGAGAGCTAATTCAATCAAGGAAACACTGCATGTTGGTGAAGGGCATATTGAAGAAGGATCAGCCGAGTGGTTCTTGTGGGAGAACAACTCCATTTGGCTCACTAACTTCACACACAATCAGGCTTCCAAGCAGCTCTCAAGGAAACTCAGCTTTCACACTCTATGCTTAGTGCCCTTTGAGTTCCTAGGACTGAAATGAGGCTTGGTGAACATACGTCACAAACGAATGCTCCACATGCGGGTTTCACATGCCACCAACTCCACATTCTCATGCAACTTCAGCGCCACAGCCGTTTTCAGATAGCCCTCAATGCAAAGGCTCTAGACGCAAATATTGGTGTGAGAGCTAATTCAATCAAGGAAACACTGCATGTTGGTGAAGGGCATATTGAAGAAGAATCAGCCGAGTGGTTCTTGTGGGAGAACAACTCCATTTGACTCACTAACTTCACACACCATCAGGCTTCCAAGCAGCTCTCAAGGAAACTCAGTTTTCACACTCTATGCTTAGTGCCCTTTGAGTGCATTATCTAGGAATGAACCTGGTAGAGCATCCCACACAAACGAATGCTCCACATGCGGGTTTCACATGCCACCAACTCCACATTCACAGGCAACTTCAGCGCCACAGCCGTTTTCAGATAGCCCTCAATGCAAAGGCTCTAGACGCAAATATTGGTGTGAGAGCTAATTCAATCAAGGAAACACTGCATGTTGGTGAAGGGCATATTGAAGAAGGATCAGACGAGTGGTTCTTGTGGAGAACAACTCCATTTGGCTCACTAACTTCACACACCATCAGGCTTCCAAGCAGCTCTCAAGGAAACTCAGTTTTCACACTCTATGCTTAGTGCCCTTTGAGTGCATTATCTAGGAATGAACCTGGTAGAGCATCCCACACAAACGAATGCTCCACATGCGGGTTTCACATGCCACCATCTCCACATTCTCAGGCAACTTCAGCGCCACAGCCGTTTTCAGAGAGCCCTCAATGCAAAGGCTCTAGACGCAAATATTGGTGTGAGAGCTAATTCAATCAAGGAAACACTGCATGTTGGTGAAAGGCATATTGAAGAAGGATCAGCCGAGTGGTTCTTGTGGGAGAACAACTCCATTTGACTCACTAACTTCACACACCATCAGGCTTCAAGCAGCTCTCAAGGAAACTCAGTTTTCACACTCCATGCTTAGTGCCCATTGTATGCCTGGGAATGAAATGAAGCTTGGTGAGCATCCCACACAAACGAATGCTCCACATGCGGGTTTCACATGCCACCAACTCCACATTCACAGGCAACTTCAGCGCCACAGCCGTTTTCAGATAGCCCTCAATGCAAAGGCTCTAGATGCAAATATTGGTGTGAGAGCTAATTCAATCAAGGAAACACTGCATGTTGGTGAAGGGCATATTGAAGAAGGATCAGCCGAGTGGTTCTTGTGGGAGAACAACTCCATTTGACTCACTAACTTCACACACCATCAGGCTTCCAAGCAGCTCTCAAGGAAACTCAGCTTTCACATTCTATGCTTAGTACACTTTGAGATCCTAGGACTGAAATGAGGCTTGGTGAACATCCCTCACAAACGAATGCTCCACATGCGGGTTTCACATGCCACCAACTCCACATTCTCAGGCAACTTCAGCGCCACAGCCGTTTTCAGATAGCCCTCAATGCAAAGGCTCTAGACGCAAATATTGGTGTGAGAGCTAATTCAATCAAGGAAACACTGCATGTTGGTGAAGGGCATATTGAAGAAGGATCAGCCGAGTGGTTCTTGTGGGAGAACAACTCCATTTGACTCACTAACTTCACACACCATCAGGCTTCCAAGCAGCTCTCAAGGAAACTCAGTTTTCACACTCTATGCTTAGTGCCCTTTGAGTGCATTATCTAGGAATGAACCTGGTAGAGCATCCCACACAAACGAATGCTCCACATGCGGGTTTCACATGCCACCAACTCCACATTCACAGGCAACTTCAGTGCCACAGCCGTTTTCAGACAGCCCTCAATGCAAAGGCTCTAGACGCAAATATTGGTGTGAGAGCTAATTCAATCAAGGAAACACTGCATGTTGGTGAAGGGCATATTGAAGAAGGATCAGCCGAGTGGTTCTTGTGGGAGAACAACTCCATTTGACTCACTAACTTCACACACCATCAGGCTTCCAAGCAGCTCTCAAGGAAACTCACTTTTCACACTCTATGCTTAGTGCCCTTTGAGTGCATTATCTAGGAATGAACCTGGTAGAGCATCCCACACAAACGAATGCTCCACATGCGGGTTTCACATGCCACCAACTCCACATTCACAGGCAACTTCAGTGCCACAGCCGTTTTCAGATAGCCCTCAATGCAAAGGCTCTAGACGCCAATATTGGTGTGAGAGCTAATTCAATCAAGGAAACACTGCATGTTGGTGAAGGGCATATTGAAGAAAAAACCAGCAAAGTGGATCTTGTGGGAGAACAACTCCATTTGGCTCACTAACTTCACACACCATCAGGCTTCCAAGCAGCTCTCAAGGAAACTCAGTTTTCACACTCTATGCTTAGTGCCCTTTGAGTGCATTATCTAGGAATGAACCTGGTAGAGCATCCCACACAAACGAATGCTCCACATGCGGGTTTCACATGCCACCAACTCCACATTCACAGGCAACTTCAGCGCCACAGCCGTTTTCAGATGGCCCTCAATGCAAAGGCTCTAGACGCAAATATTGGTGTGAGAGCTAATTCAATCAAGGAAACACTGCATGTTGGTGAAGGGCATATTGAAGAAGGATCAGCCGAGTGGTTCTTGTGGAGAACAACTCCATTTGGCTCACGAACTTCACACACCATCAGGCTTCCAAGCAGCTCTCAAGGAAACTCAGCTTTCACACTCTATGCTTAGTGCCCTTTGAGTTCCTAGAACTGAAATGAGGCTTGGTGAGCATCCCACACAAACGAATGCTCCACATTCGGGTTTCACATGCCACCAACTCCATATTCTCAGGCAACTTCAGCGCCACAGCCGTTTTCAGATAGCCCTCAATGCAAAGGCTCTAGACGCAAATATTGGTGTGAGAGCTGATTCAATCAAGGAAACACTGCATGTTGGTGAAGGGCATATTGAAGAAGGATCAGCCGAGTGGTTCTTGTGGGAGAACAACTCCATTTGACTCACTAACTTCACACACCATCAGGCTTCCAAGCAGCTCTCAAGGAAACTCAGTTTTCACACTCTATGCTTAGTGCCCTTTGAGTGCATTATCTAGGAATGAACCTGGTAGAGCATCCCACACAAACGAATGCTCCACATGCGGGTTTCACATGCCACCAACTCCACATTCACAGGCAACTTCAGCGCCACAGCAGTTTTCAGATAGCCCTCAATGCAAAGGCTCTAGACGCAAATATTGGTGTGAGAGCTAATTCAATCAAGGAAACACTGCATGTTGGTGAAGGGCATATTGAAGAAGGATCAGCCGAGTGGTTCTTGTGGGAGAACAACTCCATTTGACTCACTAACTTCACACACCATCAGGCTTCCAAGCAGCTCTCAAGGAAACTCAGCTTTCACACTCTATGCTTAGTGCCCTTTGAGTTCCTAGGACTGAAATGAGGCTTGGTGAACATACCTCACAAACGAATGCTCCACATGCGGGTTTCACATGCCACCAACTCGACATTCTCAGGCAACTTCAGCGCCACAGCCGTTTTCAGATAGCCCTCAATGCAAAGGCTCTAGACGCAAATATTGGTGTGAGAGCTAATTCAATCAAGGAAACACTGCCTGTTGGTGAAGGGCATATTGAAGAAGGATCAGCCGAGTGCTTCTTGTGGGAGAACAACTCCATTTGGCTCACTAACTTCACACACCATCAGGCTTCCAAGCAGCTCTCAAGGAAACTCAGTTTTCACACTCTATGCTTAGTGCCCTTTGAGTGCATTATCAAGGAATGAACCTGGTAGAGCATCCCACACAAACGAATGCTCCACATGCGGGTTTCACATGCCACCAACTCCACATTCTCAGGCAACTTCAGCGCCACAGCCATTTTCAGATAGCCCTCAATGCCAAGGCTCTAGACGCAAATATTGGTGTGAGAGCTAATTCAATCAAGGAAACACTGCATGTTGGTGAAGGGCATATTGAAGAAGGATCAGCCGAGTGGTTCTTGTGGGAGAACAACTCCATTTGGCTCACTAACTTCACACACAATCAGGCTTCCAAGCAGCTCTCAAGAAACTCAGTTTTCACACTCTATGCTTAGTGCCCTTTGAGGTCCTAGGACTGAAATGAGGCTTGGTGAACATACGTCACAAACGAATGCTCCACATGCGGGTTTCACATGCCACCAACTCCACATTCTCAGGCAACTTCAGCGCCACAGCCGTTTTCAGATAGCCCTCATGCAAAGGCTCTAGACGCAAATATTGGTGTGAGAGCTAATTCAATCAAGGAAAACACTGCATGTTGGTGAAGGGCATATTGAAGAAGGATCAGCCGAGTGGTTCTTGTGGGAGAACAACTCAATTTGACTCACTAACTTCACACACCATCAGGCTTCCAAGCAGCTCTCAAGGAAACTCAGTTTTCAACTCCATGCTTAGAGCCCATTGTATGCCTGGGAATGAAATGAAGCTTGGTGAGCATCCCACACAAACGAATGCTCCACATGCGGGTTTCACATGCCACCAACTCCACATTCACAGGCAACTTCAGCGCCACAGCCGTTTTCAGATAGCCCTCAATGCAAAGGCTCTAGATGCAAATATTGGTGTGAGAGATAATTCAATCAAGGAAACACTGCATGTTGGTGAAGGCATATTGAAGAAGGATCAGCCGAGTGGTTCTTGTGGGAGAACAACTCCATTTGACTCACTAACTTCACACACCATCAGGCTTCCAAGCAGCTCTCAAGGAAACTCAGCTTTCACATTCTATGCTTAGTACCCTTGAGATCCTAGGACTGAAATGAGGCTTGGTGAACATCCCTCACAAACGAATGCTCCACATGCGGGTTTCACATGCCACCAACTCCACATTCACAGGCAACTTCAGCGCCACAGCCGTTTTCAGATAGCCCTCATGCAAAGGCTCTAGACGCAAATATTGGTGTGAGAGCTAATTCAATCAAGGAAACACTGCATGTTGGTGAAGGGCATATTGAAGAAGGATCAGCCGAGTGGTTCTTGTGGGAGAACAACTCCATTTGACTCACTAACTTCACACACCATCAGGCTTCCAAGCAGCTCTCAAGGAAACTCAGTTTTCACACTCTATGCTTAGTGCCCTTTGAGTGCATTATCTAGGAATGAACCTGGTAGAGCATCCCACACAAACGAATGCTCCACATGCGGGTTTCACATGCCACCAACTCCACATTCACAGGCAACTTCAGTGCCACAGCCGTTTTCAGATAGCCCTCAATGCAAAGGCTCTAGACGCAAATATTGGTGTGAGAGCTAATTCAATCAAGGAAACACTGCATGTTGGTGAAGGGCATATTGAAGAAGGATCAGCCGAGTGGTTCTTGTGGGAGAACAACTCCATTTGACTCACTAATTTCACACACCATCAGGCTTCCAAGCAGCTCTCAAGGAAACTCAGCTTTCACACTCTATGCTAAGTGCCCTTTGAGTTCCTAAGACTGAAATGAGGCTTGGTGAACATCCGTCACAAACGAATGCTCCACATGCGGGTTTCACATGCCACCAACTCCACATTCTCAGGCAACTTCAGCGCCACAGCCGTTTTCAGATAGCCCTCAATGCAAAGGCTCTAGACGCAAATATTGGTGTGAGAGCTAATTCAATCAAGGAAACACTGCATGTTGGTGAAGGGCATATTGAAGAAGGATCAGCCGAGTGGTTCTTGTGGGAGAACAACTCCATTTGACTCACTAACTTCACACACCATCAGGCTTCCAAGCAGCTCTCAAGGAAACTCAGTTTTCACACTCCATGCTTAGTGCCCATTGTATGCCTGGGAATGAAATGAAGCTTGGTGAGCATCCCACACAAACGAATGCTCCACATGCGGGTTTCACATGCCACCAACTCCACATTCACAGGCAACTTCAGCGCCACAGCCATTTTCAGATAGCCCTCAATGCAAAGGCTCTAGACGCAAATATTGGTGTGAGAGCTAATTCAATCAAGGAAACACTGCATGTTGGTGAAGGGCATATTGAAGAAGGATCAGCCGAGTGGTTCTTGTGGGAGAACAACTCATTTGGCTCACTAACTTCACACACCATCAGGCTTCCAAGCAGCTCTCAAGGAAACTCAGGTTTCACACTCTATGCTTAGTGCCCTTTGAGTTCCTAGGACAGAAATGAGGCTTGGTGAGCATCTCACACAAACGAATGCTCCACATGCGGGTTTCACATGCCACCAACTCCATATTCTCAGGCAACTTCAGCGCCACAGCCGTTTTCAGATAGCCCTCAATGCAAAGGCTCTAGACGCAAATATTGGTGTGAGAGCTAATTCAATCAAGGAAACACTGCATGTTGGTGAAGGGCATATTGAAGAAGGATCAGCCGAGTGGATCTTGTGGGAGAACAACTCCATTTGGCTCACGAACTTCACACACCATCAGGCTTCCAAGCAGCTCTCAAGGAAACTCAGTTTTCACACTCTATGCTTAGTGCCCTTTGAGTGCATTATCTAGGAATGAACCTGGTAGAGCATCCCACACAAACGAATGCTCCACATGCGGGTTTCACATGCCACCAACTCCACATTCACAGGCAACTTCAGCGCCACAGCCGTTTTCAGATAGCCCTCAATGCAAAGGCTCTAGATGCAAATATTGGTGTGAGAGCTAATTCAATCAAGGAAACACTGCATGTTGGTGAAGGGCATATTGAAGAAGGATCAGCCGAGTGGTTCTTGTGGGAGAACAACTCCATTTGGCTCACTAACTTCACACACCATCAGGCTTCCAAGCAGCTCTCAAGGAAACTCACTTTTCACACTCTATGCTTAGTGCCGTTTGTGTGCATTATCTAGGAATGAACCTGGTAGAGCATCCCACACAAACGAATGCTCCACATGCGGGTTTCACATGCCACCAACTCCACATTCACAGGCAACTTCAGCGCCACAGCCGTTTTCAGATAGCCCTCAATGCAAAGGCTCTAGATGCAAATATTGGTGTGAGAGCTAATTCAATCAAGGAAACACTGCATGTTGGTGAAGGGCATATTGAAGAAGAATCAGCCGAGTGGATCTTGTGGGAGAACAACTCCATTTGGCTCACTAACTTCACACACCATCAGGCTTCCAAGCAGCTCTCAAGGAAACTCAGGTTTCACACTCTATGCTTAGTGCCATTTGTGTGCCTAGGACTGAAATGAATCTTGGTCAGCATCCAACACAAACGAATGCTCCACATGCGGGTTTCACATGCCACCAACTCCACATTCTCAGGCAACTTCAGCGCCACAGCCGTTTTCAGATAGCCCTCAATGCAAAGGCTGTAGACGCAAATATTGGTGTGAGAGCTAATTCAATCAAGGAAACACTGCATGTTGGTGAAGGGCATATTGAAGAAGGATCAGCCGAGTGGTTCTTGTGGGAGAACAACTCCATTTGGCTCACTAACTTCACACACCATCAGGCTTCCAAGCAGCTCTCAAGGAAACTCAGTTTTCACACTCTATGTTTAGTGCCCTTTGAGTGCATTATCTAGGAATGAACCTGGTAGAGCATCCCAAACAAACGAATGCTCCACATGCGGGTTTCACATGCCACCAACTCCACATTCACAGGCAACTTCAGCGCCACAACTGTTTTCAGATAGCCCTCAATGCAAAGGCTCTAGACGCAAATATTGGTGTGAGAGCTAATTCAATCAAGGAAACACTGCATGTTGGTGAAGGGCATATTGAAGAAGGATCAGCCGAGTGGTTCTTGTGGGAGAACAACTCCATTTGGCTCACTAACTTCACACACCATCAGGCTTCCAAGCAGCTCTCAAGGAAACTCAGTTTTCACACTCTATGCTTAGTGCCCTTTGAGTGCATTATCTAGGAATGAACCTGGTAGAGCATCCCACACAAACGAATGCTCCACATGCGGGTTTCACATGCCACCAACTCCACATTCACAGGCAACTTCAGCGCCACAGCCGTTTTCAGATAGCCCTCAATGCAAAGGCTCTAGACGCAAATATTGGTGTGAGAGCTAATTCAATCAAGGAAACACTGCATGTTGGTGAAGGGCATATTGAAGAAGGATCAGCCGAGTGGTTCTTGTGGGAGAACAACTCCATTTGGCTCACTAACTTCACACACCATCAGGCTTCCAAGCAGCTCTCAAGGAAACTCAGCTTTCACACTCTATGCTTAGTGCCCTTTGAGTTCCTAGGACTGAAATGAGGCTTGGTGAACATACCTCACAAACGAATGCTCCACATGCGGGTTTCACATGCCACCAACTCGACATTCTCAGGCAACTTCAGCGCCACAGCCGTTTTCAGATAGCCCTCAATGCAAAGGCTCTAGACGCAAATATTGGTGTGAGAGCTAATTCAATCAAGGAAACACTGCCTGTTGGTGAAGGGCATATTGAAGAAGAATCAGCCGAGTGGATCTTGTGGGAGAACAACTCCATTTGGCTCACTAACTTCACACACCATCAGGCTTCCAAGCAGCTCTCAAGGAAACTCAGGTTTCACACTCTATGCTTAGTGCCATTTGTGTGCCTAGGACTGAAATGAATCTTGGTCAGCATCCAACACAAACGAATGCTCCACATGCGGGTTTCACATGCCACCAACTCCACATTCTCAGGCAACTTCAGCGCCACAGCCGTTTTCAGATAGCCCTCAATGCAAAGGCTCTAGACGCAAATATTGGTGTGAGAGCTAATTCAATCAAGGAAACACTGCATGTTGGTGAAGGGCATATTGAAGAAGGATCAGCCGAGTGGTTCTTGTGGGAGAACAACTCCATTTGGCTCACTAAATTCACACACCATCAGGCTTCCAAGCAGCTCTCAAGGAAACTCAGTTTTCACACTCTATGTTTAGTGCCCTTTGAGTGCATTATCTAGGAATGAACCTGGTAGAGCATCCCAAACAAACGAATGCTCCACATGCGGGTTTCACATGCCACCAACTCCACATTCACAGGCAACTTCAGCGCCACAGCTGTTTTCAGATAGCCCTCAATGCAAAGGCTCTAGACGCAAATATTGGTGTGAGAGCTAATTCAATCAAGGAAACACTGCATGTTGGTGAAGGGCATATTGAAGAAGGATCAGCCGAGTGGTTCTTGTGGGAGAACAACTCCATTTGGCTCACTAACTTCACACACCATCAGGCTTCCAAGCAGCTCTCAAGGAAACTCACTTTTCACACTCTATGCTTAGTGCCGTTTGTGTGCATTATCTAGGAATGAACCTGGTAGAGCATCCCACACAAACGAATGCTCCACATGCGGGTTTCACATGCCACCAACTCCACATTCACAGGCAACTTCAGCGCCACAGCCGTTTTCAGATAGCCCTCAATGCAAAGGCTCTAGATGCAAATATTGGTGTGAGAGCTAATTCAATCAAGGAAACACTGCATGTTGGTGAAGGGCATATTGAAGAAGAATCAGCCGAGTGGATCTTGTGGGAGAACAACTCCATTTGGCTCACTAACTTCACACACCATCAGGCTTCCAAGCAGCTCTCAAGGAAACTCAGGTTTCACACTCTATGCTTAGTGCCATTTGTGTGCCTAGGACTGAAATGAATCTTGGTCAGCATCCAACACAAACGAATGCTCCACATGCGGGTTTCACATGCCACCAACTCCACATTCTCAGGCAACTTCAGCGCCACAGCCGTTTTCAGATAGCCCTCAATGCAAAGGCTGTAGACGCAAATATTGGTGTGAGAGCTAATTCAATCAAGGAAACACTGCATGTTGGTGAAGGGCATATTGAAGAAGGATCAGCCGAGTGGTTCTTGTGGGAGAACAACTCCATTTGGCTCACTAACTTCACACACCATCAGGCTTCCAAGCAGCTCTCAAGGAAACTCAGTTTTCACACTCTATGTTTAGTGCCCTTTGAGTGCATTATCTAGGAATGAACCTGGTAGAGCATCCCAAACAAACGAATGCTCCACATGCGGGTTTCACATGCCACCAACTCCACATTCACAGGCAACTTCAGCGCCACAACTGTTTTCAGATAGCCCTCAATGCAAAGGCTCTAGACGCAAATATTGGTGTGAGAGCTAATTCAATCAAGGAAACACTGCATGTTGGTGAAGGGCATATTGAAGAAGGATCAGCCGAGTGGTTCTTGTGGGAGAACAACTCCATTTGGCTCACTAACTTCACACACCATCAGGCTTCCAAGCAGCTCTCAAGGAAACTCAGTTTTCACACTCTATGCTTAGTGCCCTTTGAGTGCATTATCTAGGAATGAACCTGGTAGAGCATCCCACACAAACGAATGCTCCACATGCGGGTTTCACATGCCACCAACTCCACATTCACAGGCAACTTCAGCGCCACAGCCGTTTTCAGATAGCCCTCAATGCAAAGGCTCTAGACGCAAATATTGGTGTGAGAGCTAATTCAATCAAGGAAACACTGCATGTTGGTGAAGGGCATATTGAAGAAGGATCAGCCGAGTGGTTCTTGTGGGAGAACAACTCCATTTGGCTCACTAACTTCACACACCATCAGGCTTCCAAGCAGCTCTCAAGGAAACTCAGCTTTCACACTCTATGCTTAGTGCCCTTTGAGTTCCTAGGACTGAAATGAGGCTTGGTGAACATACCTCACAAACGAATGCTCCACATGCGGGTTTCACATGCCACCAACTCGACATTCTCAGGCAACTTCAGCGCCACAGCCGTTTTCAGATAGCCCTCAATGCAAAGGCTCTAGACGCAAATATTGGTGTGAGAGCTAATTCAATCAAGGAAACACTGCCTGTTGGTGAAGGGCATATTGAAGAAGAATCAGCCGAGTGGATCTTGTGGGAGAACAACTCCATTTGGCTCACTAACTTCACACACCATCAGGCTTCCAAGCAGCTCTCAAGGAAACTCAGGTTTCACACTCTATGCTTAGTGCCATTTGTGTGCCTAGGACTGAAATGAATCTTGGTCAGCATCCAACACAAACGAATGCTCCACATGCGGGTTTCACATGCCACCAACTCCACATTCTCAGGCAACTTCAGCGCCACAGCCGTTTTCAGATAGCCCTCAATGCAAAGGCTCTAGACGCAAATATTGGTGTGAGAGCTAATTCAATCAAGGAAACACTGCATGTTGGTGAAGGGCATATTGAAGAAGGATCAGCCGAGTGGTTCTTGTGGGAGAACAACTCCATTTGGCTCACTAAATTCACACACCATCAGGCTTCCAAGCAGCTCTCAAGGAAACTCAGTTTTCACACTCTATGTTTAGTGCCCTTTGAGTGCATTATCTAGGAATGAACCTGGTAGAGCATCCCAAACAAACGAATGCTCCACATGCGGGTTTCACATGCCACCAACTCCACATTCACAGGCAACTTCAGCGCCACAGCTGTTTTCAGATAGCCCTCAATGCAAAGGCTCTAGACGCAAATATTGGTGTGAGAGCTAATTCAATCAAGGAAACACTGCATGTTGGTGAAGGGCATATTGAAGAAGGATCAGCCGAGTGGTTCTTGTGGGAGAACAACTCCATTTGGCTCACTAACTTCACACACCATCAGGCTTCCAAGCAGCTCTCAAGGAAACTCAGTTTTCACACTCTATGCTTAGTGCCCTTTGAGTGCATTATCTAGGAATGAACCTGGTAGAGCATCCCACACAAACGAATGCTCCACATGCGGGTTTCACATGCCACCAACTCCACATTCACAGGCAACTTCAGCGCCACAGCCGTTTTCAGATAGCCCTCAATGCAAAGGCTCTAGACGCAAATATTGGTGTGAGAGCTAATTCAATCAAGGAAACACTGCATGTTGGTGAAGGGCATATTGAAGAAGGATCAGCCGAGTGGTTCTTGTGGGAGAACAACTCCATTTGGCTCACTAACTTCACACACCATCAGGCTTCCAAGCAGCTCTCAAGGAAACTCAGTTTTCACACTCTATGCTTAGTGCCCTTTGAGTTCCTAGGACTGAAATGAGGCTTGGTGAACATACCTCACAAACGAATGCTCCACATGCGGGTTTCACATGCCACCAACTCGACATTCTCAGGCAACTTCAGCGCCACAGCCGTTTTCAGATAGCCCTCAATGCAAAGGCTCTAGACGCAAATATTGGTGTGAGAGCTAATTCAATCAAGGAAACACTGCCTGTTGGTGAAGGGCATATTGAAGAAGGATCAGCCGAGTGGTTCTTGTGGGAGAACAACTCCATTTGGCTCACTAACTTCACACACCATCAGGCTTCCAAGCAGCTCTCAAGGAAACTCAGTTTTCACACTCTATGCTTAGTGCCCTTTGAGTGCATTATCAAGGAATGAACCTGGTAGAGCATCCCACACAAACGAATGCTCCACATGCGGGTTTCACATGCCACCAACTCCACATTCTCAGGCAACTTCAGCGCCACAGCCGTTTTCAGATAGCCCTCAATGCAAAGGCTCTAGACGCAAATATTGGTGTGAGAGCTAATTCAATCAAGGAACCACTGCATGTTGGTGAAGGGCATATTGAAGAAGGATCAGCCGAGTGGTTCTTGTGGGAGAACAACTCCATTTGGCTCACTAACTTCACACACAATCAGGCTTCCAAGCAGCTCTCAAGGAAACTCAGTTTTCACACTCTATGCTTAGTGCCCTTTGAGTTCCTAGGACTGAAATGAGGCTTGGTGAACATCCGTCACAAACGAATGCTCCACATGCGGGTTTCACATGCCACCAACTCCACATTCTCAGGCAACTTCAGCGCCACAGCCGTTTTCAGATAGCCCTCAATGCAAAGGCTCTAGACGCAAATATTGGTGTGAGAGCTAATTCAATCAAGGAAACACTGCATGTTGGTGAAGGGCATATTGAAGAAGGATCAGCCGAGTGGTTCTTGTGGGAGAACAACTCAATTTGACTCACTAACTTCACACACCATCAGGCTTCCAAGCAGCTCTCAAGGAAACTCAGTTTTCAACTCCATGCTTAGAGCCCATTGTATGCCTGGGAATGAAATGAAGCTTGGTGAGCATCCCACACAAACGAATGCTCCACATGCGGGTTTCACATGCCACCAACTCCACATTCACAGGCAACTTCAGCGCCACAGCCGTTTTCAGATAGCCCTCAATGCAAAGGCTCTAGATGCAAATATTGGTGTGAGAGCTAATTCAATCAAGGAAACACTGCATGTTGGTGAAGGGCATATTGAAGAAGGATCAGCCGAGTGGTTCTTGTGGGAGAACAACTCCATTTGACTCACTAACTTCACACACCATCAGGCTTCCAAGCAGCTCTCAAGGAAACTCAGCTTTCACATTCTATGCTTAGTACCCTTTGAGATCCTAGGACTGAAATGAGGCTTGGTGAACATCCCTCACAAACGAATGCTCCACATGCGGGTTTCACATGCCACCAACTCCACATTCTCAGGCAACTTCAGCGCCACAGCCGTTTTCAGATAGCCCTCAATGCAAAGGCTCTAGACGCAAATATTGGTGTGAGAGCTAATTCAATCAAGGAAACACTGCATGTTGGTGAAGGGCATATTGAAGAAGGATCAGCCGAGTGGTTCTTGTGGGAGAACAACTCCATTTGACTCACTAACTTCACACACCATCAGGCTTCCAAGCAGCTCTCAAGGAAACTCAGTTTTCACACTCTATGCTTAGTGCCCTTTGAGTGCATTATCTAGGAATGAACCTGGTAGAGCATCCCACACAAACGAATGCTCCACATGCGGGTTTCACATGCCACCAACTCCACATTCACAGGCAACTTCAGTGCCACAGCCGTTTTCAGATAGCCCTCAATGCAAAGGCTCTAGACGCAAATATTGGTGTGAGAGCTAATTCAATCAAGGAAACACTGCATGTTGGTGAAGGGCATATTGAAGAAGGATCAGCCGAGTGGTTCTTGTGGGAGAACAACTCCATTTGACTCACTAATTTCACACACCATCAGGCTTCCAAGCAGCTCTCAAGGAAACTCAGCTTTCACACTCTATGCTTAGTGCCCTTTGAGTTCCTAAGACTGAAATGAGGCTTGGTGAACATCCGTCACAAACGAATGCTCCACATGCGGGTTTCACATGCCACCAACTCCACATTCACAGGCAACTTCAGCGCCACAGCCGTTTTCAGATAGCCCTCAATGCAAAGGCTCTAGACGCAAATATTGGTGTGAGAGCTAATTCAATCAAGGAAACACTGCATGTTGGTGAAGGGCATATTGAAGAAGGATCAGCCGAGTGGTTCTTGTGGGAGAACAACTCCATTTGACTCACTAACTTCACACACCATCAGGCTTCCAAGCAGCTCTCAAGGAAACTCAGGTTTCACACTCTATGCTTAGTGCCCTTTGAGTTCCTAGGACTGAAATGAGGCTTGGTGAGCATCCCACACAAACGAATGCTCCACATGCGGGTTTCACATGCCACCAACTCCATATTCTCAGGCAACTTCAGCGCCACAGCCGTTTTCAGATAGCCCTCAATGCAAAGGCTCTAGATGCAAATATTGGTGTGAGAGCTAATTCAATCAAGGAAACACTGCATGTTGGTGAAGGGCATATTGAAGAAGGATCAGCCGAGTGGTTCTTGTGGGAGAACAACTCCATTTGACTCACTAACTTCACACACCATCAGGCTTCCAAGCAGCTCTCAAGGAAACTCAGTTTTCACACTCTATGCTTAGTGCCCTTTGAGTGCATTATCTTGGAATGAACCTGGTAGAGCATCCCACAAAAACGAATGCTCCACATGCGGGTTTCACATGCCACCAACTCCACATTCTCAGGCAACTTCAGCGCCACAGCCGTTTTCAGATAGCCCTCAATGCAAAGGCTCTAGACGCAAATATTGGTGTGAGAGCTAATTCAATCAAGGAAACACTGCATGTTGGTGAAGGGCATATTGAAGAAGGATCAGCCGAGTGGATCTTGTGGGAGAACAACTCCATTTGGCTCACGAACTTCACACACCATCAGGCTTCCAAGCAGCTCTCAAGGAAACTCAGTTTTCACACTCTATGCTTAGTGCCCTTTGAGTGCATTATCTAGGAATGAACCTGGTAGAGCATCCCACACAAACGAATGCTCCACATGCGGGTTTCACATGCCACCAACTCCACATTCACAGGCAACTTCAGCGCCACAGCCGTTTTCAGATAGCCCTCAATGCAAAGGCTCTAGATGCAAATATTGGTGTGAGAGCTAATTCAATCAAGGAAACACTGCATGTTGGTGAAGGGCATATTGAAGAAGGATCAGCCGAGTGGTTCTTGTGGGAGAACAACTCCATTTGGCTCACTAACTTCACACACCATCAGGCTTCCAAGCAGCTCTCAAGGAAACTCACTTTTCACACTCTATGCTTAGTGCCCTTTGTGTGCATTATCTAGGAATGAACCTGGTAGAGCATCCCACACAAACGAATGCTCCACATGCGGGTTTCACATGCCACCAACTCCACATTCACAGGCAACTTCAGCGCCACAGCCGTTTTCAGATAGCCCTCAATGCAAAGGCTCTAGATGCAAATATTGGTGTGAGAGCTAATTCAATCAAGGAAACACTGCATGTTGGTGAAGGGCATATTGAAGAAGAATCAGCCGAGTGGATCTTGTGGGAGAACAACTCCATTTGGCTCACTAACTTCACACACCATCAGGCTTCCAAGCAGCTCTCAAGGAAACTCAGGTTTCACACTCTATGCTTAGTGCCATTTGTGTGCCTAGGACTGAAATGAATCTTGGTCAGCATCCAACACAAACGAATGCTGCACATGCGGGTTTCACATGCCACCAACTCCACATTCTCAGGCAACTTCAGCGCCACAGCCGTTTTCAGATAGCCCTCAATGCAAAGGCTCTAGACGCAAATATTGGTGTGAGAGCTAATTCAATCAAGGAAACACTGCATGTTGGTGAAGGGCATATTGAAGAAGGATCAGCCGAGTGGTTCTTGTGGGAGAACAACTCCATTTGGCTCACTAACTTCACACACCATCAGGCTTCCAAGCAGCTCTCAAGGAAACTCACTTTTCACACTCTATGCTTAGTGCCCTTTGAGTGCATTATCTAGGAATGAACCTGGTAGAGCATCCCACACAAACGAATGCTCCACATGCGGGTTTCACATGCCACCAACTCCACATTCACAGGCAACTTCAGCGCCACAGCCGTTTTCAGATAGCCCTCAATGCAAAGGCTCTAGACGCAAATATTGGTGTGAGAGCTAATTCAATCAAGGAAACACTGCATGTTGGTGAAGGGCATATTGAAGAAGGATCAGCCGAGTGGTTCTTGTGGGAGAACAACTCCATTTGGCTCACTAACTTCACACACCATCAGGCTTCCAAGCAGCTCTCAAGGAAACTCAGTTTTCACACTCTATGCTTAGTGCCCTTTGTATGGCTAGAACTGAAATGAACCTGGTAGAGCATCCCACACAAACGAATGCTCCACATGCGGGTTTCACATGCCACCAACTCCACATTCACAGGCAACTTCAGCGCCACAGCCGTTTTCAGATAGCCCTCAATGCAAAGGCTCTAGACGCAAATATTGGTGTGAGAGCTAATTCAATCAAGGAAACACTGCATGTTGGTGAAGGGCATATTGAAGAAGGATCAGCCGAGTGGTTCTTGTGGGAGAACAACTCCATTTGGCTCACTAACTTCACACACCATCAGGCTTCCAAGCAGCTCTCAAGGAAACTCAGTTTTCACACTCTATGCTTAGTGCCCTTTGTATGGCTAGAACTGAAATGAACCTGGTAGAGCATCCCACACAAACGAATGCTCCACATGCGGGTTTCACATGCCACCAACTCCACATTCACAGGCAACTTCAGCGCCACAGCCGTTTTCAGATAGCCCTCAATGCAAAGGCTCTAGACGCAAATATTGGTGTGAGAGCTAATTCAATCAAGGAAACACTGCATGTTGGTGAAGGGCATATTGAAGAAGGATCAGCCGAGTGGTTCTTGTGGGAGAACAACTCCATTTGGCTCACTAACGTCACACACCATCAGGCTTCCAAGCAGCTCTCAAGGAAACTCAGTTTTCACACTCTATGCTTAGTGCCCTTTGTATGGCTAGAACTGAAATGAACCTGGTAGAGCATCCCACACAAACGAATGCTCCACATGCGGGTTTCACATGCCACCAACTCCACATTCACAGGCAACTTCAGCGCCACAGCCGTTTTCAGATAGCCCTCAATGCAAAGGCTCTAGACGCAAATATTGGTGTGAGAGCTAATTCAATCAAGGAAACACTGCATGTTGGTGAAGGGCATATTGAAGAAGGATCAGCCGAGTGGTTCTTGTGGGAGAACAACTCCATTTGGCTCACTAACTTCACGCACCATCAGGCTTCCAAGCAGCTCTCAAGGAAACTCAGCTTTCACACTCTATGCTTAGTGCCCTTTGAGTTCCTAGGACTGAAATGAACCTGGTAGAGCATCCCACACAAACGAATGCTCCACATGCGGGTTTCACATGCCACCAACTCCACATTCACAGGCAACTTCAGCGCCACAGCCGTTTTCAGATAGCCCTCAATGCAAAGGCTCTAGACGCAAATATTGGTGTGAGAGCTAATTCAATCAAGGAAACACTGCATGTTGGTGAAGGGCATATTGAAGAAGGATCAGCCGAGTGGTTCTTGTGGGAGAACAACTCCATTTGGCTCACTAACTTCACACACCATCAGGCTTCCAAGCAGCTCTCAAGGAAACTCAGTTTTCACACTCTATGCTTAGTGCCCTTTGAGTGCATTATCTAGGAATGAACCTGGTAGAGCAACCCACACAAACGAATGCTCCACATGCGGGTTTCACATGCCACCAACTCCACATTCACAGGCAACTTCAGCGCCACAGCCGTTTTCAGATAGCCCTCAATGCAAAGGCTCTAGACGCAAATATTGGTGTGAGAGCTAATTCAATCAAGGAAACACTGCATGTTGGTGAAGGGCATATTGAAGAAGGATCAGCCGAGTGGTTCTTGTGGGAGAACAACTCCATTTGGCTCACTAACTTCACACACCATCAGGCTTCCAAGCAGCTCTCAAGGAAACTCAGTTTTCACACTCTATGCTTAGTGCCCTTTGAGTGCATTATCTAGGAATGAACCTGGTAGAGCATCCCACAAAAACGAATGCTCCACATGCGGGTTTCACATGCCACCAACTCCACATTCACAGGCAACTTCAGCGCCACAGCCGTTTTCAGATAGCCCTCAATGCAAAGGCTCTAGACGCAAATATTGGTGTGAGAGCTAATTCAATCAAGGAAACACTGCATGTTGGTGAAGGGCATATTGAAGAAGGATCAGCCGAGTGGTTCTTGTGGGAGAACAACTCCATTTGGCTCACTAACTTCACACACCATCAGGCTTCCAAGCAGCTCTCAAGGAAACTCAGTTTTCACACTCTATATTTTGTGCCCTTTGAATGCATTATCTAGGAATGAACCTGGTAGAGCATCCCACACAAACGAATGCTCCACATGCGGGTTTCACATGCCACCAACTCCACATTCACAGGCAACTTCAGCGCCACAGCCGTTTTCAGATAGCCCTCAATGCAAAGGCTCTAGACGCAAATATTGGTGTGAGAGCTAATTCAATCAAGGAAACACTGCATGTTGGTGAAGGGCATATTGAAGAAGGATCAGCCGAGTGGTTCTTGTGGGAGAACAACTCCATTTGGCTCACTAACTTCACACACCATCAGGCTTCCAAGCAGCTCTCAAGGAAACTCACTTTTCACACTCTATGCTTAGTGCCCTTTGTATGGCTAGGACTGAAATGATCCTGGTAGAGCATCCCACACAAACGAATGCTCCACATGCGGGTTTCACATGCCACCAACTCCACATTCACAGGCAACTTCAGCGCCACAGCCGTTTTCAGATAGCCCTCAATGCAAAGGCTCTAGACGCAAATATTGGTGTGAGAGCTAATTCAATCAAGGAAACACTGCATGTTGGTGAAGGGCATATTGAAGAAGAATCAGCCGAGTGGATCTTGTGGGAGAACAACTCCATTTGGCTCACTAACTTCACACACCATCAGGCTTCCAAGCAGCTCTCAAGGAAACTCAGGTTTCACACTCTATGCTTAGTGCCATTTGTGTGCCTAGGACTGAAATGAATCTTGGTCAGCATCCAACACAAACGAATGCTGCACATGCGGGTTTCACATGCCACCAACTCCACATTCTCAGGCAACTTCAGCGCCACAGCCGTTTTCAGATAGCCCTCAATGCAAAGGCTCTAGACGCAAATATTGGTGTGAGAGCTAATTCAATCAAGGAAACACTGCATGTTGGTGAAGGGCATATTGAAGAAGGATCAGCCGAGTGGTTCTTGTGGGAGAACAACTCCATTTGGCTCACTAACTTCACACACCATCAGGCTTCCAAGCAGCTCTCAAGGAAACTCACTTTTCACACTCTATGCTTAGTGCCCTTTGAGTGCATTATCTAGGAATGAACCTGGTAGAGCATCCCACACAAACGAATGCTCCACATGCGGGTTTCACATGCCACCAACTCCACATTCACAGGCAACTTCAGCGCCACAGCCGTTTTCAGATAGCCCTCAATGCAAAGGCTCTAGACGCAAATATTGGTGTGAGAGCTAATTCAATCAAGGAAACACTGCATGTTGGTGAAGGGCATATTGAAGAAGGATCAGCCGAGTGGTTCTTGTGGGAGAACAACTCCATTTGGCTCACTAACTTCACACACCATCAGGCTTCCAAGCAGCTCTCAAGGAAACTCAGTTTTCACACTCTATGCTTAGTGCCCTTTGAGTGCATTATCTAGGAATGAACCTTGTAGAGCAACCCACACAAACGAATGCTCCACATGCGGGTTTCACATGCCACCAACTCCACATTCACAGGCAACTTCAGCGCCACAGCCGTTTTCAGATAGCCCTCAATGCAAAGGCTCTAGACGCAAATATTGGTGTGAGAGCTAATTCAATCAAGGAAACACTGCATGTTGGTGAAGGGCATATTGAAGAAGGATCAGCCGAGTGGTTCTTGTGGGAGAACAACTCCATTTGGCTCACTAACTTCACACACCATCAGGCTTCCAAGCAGCTCTCAAGGAAACTCAGTTTTCACACTCTATGCTTAGTGCCCTTTGAGTGCATTATCTAGGAATGAACCTGGTAGAGCATCCCACAAAAACGAATGCTCCACATGCGGGTTTCACATGCCACCAACTCCACATTCACAGGCAACTTCAGCGCCACAGCCGTTTTCAGATAGCCCTCAATGCAAAGGCTCTAGACGCAAATATTGGTGTGAGAGCTAATTCAATCAAGGAAACACTGCATGTTGGTGAAGGGCATATTGAAGAAGGATCAGCCGAGTGGTTCTTGTGGGAGAACAACTCCATTTGGCTCACTAACTTCACACACCATCAGGCTTCCAAGCAGCTCTCAAGGAAACTCAGTTTTCACACTCTATATTTTGTGCCCTTTGAATGCATTATCTAGGAATGAACCTGGTAGAGCATCCCACACAAACGAATGCTCCACATGCGGGTTTCACATGCCACCAACTCCACATTCACAGGCAACTTCAGCGCCACAGCCGTTTTCAGATAGCCCTCAATGCAAAGGCTCTAGACGCAAATATTGGTGTGAGAGCTAATTCAATCAAGGAAACACTGCATGTTGGTGAAGGGCATATTGAAGAAGGATCAGCCGAGTGGTTCTTGTGGGAGAACAACTCCATTTGGCTCACTAACTTCACACACCATCAGGCTTCCAAGCAGCTCTCAAGGAAACTCACTTTTCACACTCTATGCTTAGTGCCCTTTGTATGGCTAGGACTGAAATGATCCTGGTAGAGCATCCCACACAAACGAATGCTCCACATGCGGGTTTCACATGCCACCAACTCCACATTCACAGGCAACTTCAGCGCCACAGCCGTTTTCAGATAGCCCTCAATGCAAAGGCTCTAGACGCAAATATTGGTGTGAGAGCTAATTCAATCAAGGAAACACTGCATGTTGGTGAAGGGCATATTGAAGAAGGATCAGCCGAGTGGTTCTTGTGGGAGAACAACTCCATTTGGCTCACTAACTTCACACACCATCAGGCTTCCAAGCAGCTCTCAAGGAAACTCAGTTTTCACACTCTATGCTTAGTGCCCTTTGAGTGCATTATCTAGGAATGAACCTGGTAGAGCATCCCACACAAACGAATGCTCCACATGCGGGTTTCACATGCCACCAACTCCACATTCACAGGCAACTTCAGCGCCACAGCCGTTTTCAGATAGCCCTCAATGCAAAGGCTCTAGACGCAAATATTGGTGTGAGAGCTAATTCAATCAAGGAAACACTGCATGTTGGTGAAGGGCATATTGAAGAAGGATCAGCCGAGTGGTTCTTGTGGGAGAACAACTCCATTTGGCTCACTAACTTCACACACCATCAGGCTTCCAAGCAGCTCTCAAGGAAACTCAGTTTTCACACTCTATGCTTAGTGCCCTTTGTATGGCTAGGACTGAAATGAACCTGGTAGAGCATCCCACACAAACGAATGCTCCACATGCGGGTTTCACATGCCACCAACTCCACATTCACAGGCAACTTCAGCGCCACAGCCGTTTTCAGATAGCCCTCAATGCAAAGGCTCTAGACGCAAATATTGGTGTGAGAGCTAATTCAATCAAGGAAACACTGCATGTTGGTGAAGGGCATATTGAAGAAGGATCAGCCGAGTGGTTCTTGTGGGAGAAGAACTCCATTTGGCTCACTAACTTCACACACCATCAGGCTTCCAAGCAGCTCTCAAGGAAGCTCAGTTTTCACGCTCTATGCTTAGTGCCCTTTGTATGGCTAGGACTGAAATGAACCTGGTAGAGCATCCCACACAAACGAATGCTCCACATGCGGGTTTCATATGCCACCAACTCCACATTCACAGGCAACTTCAGCGCCACAGCCGTTTTCAATAGCCCTCAATGCAAAGGCTCTAGACGCAAATATTGGTGTGAGAGCTAATTCAATCAAGGAAACACTGCATGTTGTTGAAGGGCATATTGAAGAAGGATCAGCCGAGTGGTTCTTGTGGGAGAACAACTCCATTTGGCTCACTAACTTCACACACCATCAGGCTTCCAAGCAGCTCTCAAGGAATCTCAGTTTTCACACTCTATGCTTAGTGCCCTTTGAGTGCATTATCTAGGAATGAACCTGGTAGAGCATCCCACACAAACGAATGCTCCACATGCGGGTTTCACATGCCACCAACTCCACATTCACAGGCAACTTCAGCGCCACAGCCGTTTTCAGATAGCCCTCAATGCAAAGGCTCTAGACGCAAATATTGGTGTGAGAGCTAATTCAATCAAGGAAACACTGCATGTTGGTGAAGGGCATATTGAAGAAGGATCAGCCGAGTGGTTCTTGTGGGAGAACAACTCCATTTGGCTCACTAACTTCACACACCATCAGGCTTCCAAGCAGCTCTCAAGGAAACTCAGTTTTCACACTCTATGCTTAGTGCCCTTTGAGTGTATTATCTAGGAATGAACCTGGTAGAGCATCCCACACAAACGAATGCTCCACATGCGGGTTTCACATGCCACCAACTCCACATTCACAGGCAACTTCAGCGCCACAGCTGTTTTCAGATAGCCCTCAATGCAAAGGCTCTAGACGCAAATATTGGTGTGAGAGCTAATTCAATCAAGGAAACACTGCATGTTGGTGAAGGGCATATTGAAGAAGGATCAGCTGAGTGGTTCTTGTGGGAGAACAATTCCATTTGGCTCCCTAACTTCACACACCATCAGGCTTCCAAGCAGCTCTCAAGGAAACTCAGTTTTCACACTCTATGCTTAGTGCCCATTGAGTGCATTATCTAGGAATGAACCTGGTAGAGCATCCCACACAAACGAATGCTCCACATGCGGGTTTCACATGCCACCAACTCCACATTCACAGGCAACTTCAGCGCCACAGCCGTTTTCAGATAGCCCTCAATGCAAAGGCTCTAGACGCAAATATTGGTGTGAGAGCTAATTCAATCAAGGAAACATTGCATGTTGGTGAAGGGCATATTGAAGAAGGATCAGCCGAGTGGTTCTTGTGGGAGAACAACTCCATTTGGCTCACTAACTTCACACACCATCAGGCTTCCAAGCAGCTCTCAAGGAAACTCAGTTTTCACACTCTATGCTTAGTGCCCTTTGTATGGCTAGGACTGAAATGAACCTGGTAGAGCATCCCACACAAACGAATGCTCCACATGCGGGTTTCACATGCCACCAACTCCACATTCACAGGCAATTTCAGCGCCACAGCCGTTTTCAATAGCCCTCAATGCAAAGGCTCTAGACGCAAATATTGGTGTGAGAGCTAATTCAATCAAGGAAACACTGCATGTTGGTGAAGAGCATATTGAAGAAGGATCAGCCGAGTGGTTCTTGTGGGAGAACAACTCCATTTGACTCACTAACTTCACACACCATCAGGCTTCCAAGCAGCTCTCAAGGAAACTCAGTTTTCACACTCTATGCTTAGTGCCCTTTGAGTGCATTATCTAGGAATGAACCTGGTAGAGCATCCCACACAAACGAATGCTCCACATGCGGGTTTCACATGCCACCAACTCCACATTCACAGGCAACTTCAGCGCCACAGCCGTTTTCAGATAGCCCTCAATGCAAAGGCTCTAGACGCAAATATTGGTGTGAGAGCTAATTCAATCAAGGAAACACTGCATGTTGGTGAAGGGCATATTGAAGAAGGATCAGCTGAGTGGTTCTTGTGGGAGAACAACTCCATTTGGCTCACTAACTTCACACACCATCAGGCTTCCAAGCAGCTCTCAAGGAAACTCAGTTTTCACACTCTATGCTTAGTGCCCTTTGAGTGCATTATCTAGGAATGAACCTGGTAGAGCATCCCACACAAACGAATGCTCCACATGCGGGTTTCACATGCCACCAACTCCACATTCACAGGCAACTTCAGCGCCACAGCCGTTTTCAGATAGCCCTCAATGCAAAGGCTCTAGACGCAAATATTGGTGTGAGAGCTAATTCAATCAAGGAAACACTGCATGTTGGTGAAGGGCATATTGAAGAAGGATCAGCCGAGTGGTTCTTGTGGGAGAACAACTCCATTTGGCTCACTAACTTCACACACCATCAGGCTTCCAAGCAGCTCTCAAGGAAACTCAGTTTTCACACTCTATGCTTAGTGCCCTTTGTATGGCTAGGACTGAAATGAACCTGGTAGAGCATCCCACACAAACGAATGCTCCACATGCGGGTTTCACATGCCACCAACTCCACATTCACAGGCAACTTCAGCGCCACAGCCGTTTTCAGATAGCCCTCAATGCAAAGGCTCTAGACGCAAATATTGGTGTGAGAGCTAATTCAATCAAGGAAACACTGCATGTTGGTGAAGGGCATATTGAAGAAGGATCAGCAGAGTGGTTCTTGTGGGAGAACAACTCCATTTGGGCTCACTAACTTCACACACCATCAGGCTTCCAAGCAGCTCTCAAGGAAACTCAGTTTTCACGCTCTATGCTTAGTGCCCTTTGTATGGCTAGGACTGAAATGAACCTGGTAGAGCATCCCACACAAACGAATGCTCCACATGCGGGTTTCACATGCCACCAACTCCACATTCACAGGCAACTTGAGCGCCACAGCCGTTTTCAATAGCCCTCAATGCAAAGGCTCTAGACGCAAATATTGGTGTGAGAGCTAATTCAATCAAGGAAACACTGCATGTTGGTGAAGGGCATATTGAAGAAGGATCAGCCGAGTGGTTCTTGTGGGAGAACAACTCCATTTGGCTCACTAACTTCACACACCATCAGGCTTCCAAGCAGCTCTCAAGGAAACTCAGTTTTCACACTCTATGCTTAGTGCCCTTTGTATGGCTTGGACTGAAATGAACCTGGTAGAGCATCCCACACAAACGAATGCTCCACATGCGGGTTTCACATGCCACCAACTCCACATTCACAGGCAACTTCAGCGCCACAGCCGTTTTCAGATAGCCCTCAATGCAAAGGCTCTAGACGCAAATATTGGTGTGAGAGCTAATTCAATCAAGGAAACACTGCATGTTGGTGAAGGGCATATTGAAGAAGGATCAGCAGAGTGGTTCTTGTGGGAGAACAACTCCATTTGGCTCACTAACTTCACACACCATCAGGCTTCCAAGCAGCTCTCAAGGAAACTCAGTTTTCACGCTTTATGCTTAGTGCTCTTTGTATGGCTAGGACTGAAATGAACCTGGTAGAGCATCCCACACAAACGAATGCTCCACATGCGGGTTTCACATGCCACCAACTCCACATTCACAGGCAACTTCAGCGCCACAGCCGTTTTCAATAGCCCTCAATGCAAAGGCTCTAGACGCAAATATTGGTGTGAGAGCTAATTCAATCAAGGAAACACTGCATGTTGGTGAAGGGCATATTGAAGAAGGATCAGCCGAGTGGTTCTTGTGGGAGAACAACTCCATTTGGCTCACTAACTTCACACACCATCAGGCTTCCAAGCAGCTCTCAAGGAAACTCAGTTTTCACACTCTATGCTTAGTGCCCTTTGAGTGCATTATCTAGGAATGAACCTGGTAGAGCATCCCCACACAAACGAATGCTGCACATGCGGGTTTCACATGCCACCAACTCCACATTCACAGGCAACTTCAGCGCCACAGCTGTTTTCAGATAGCCCTCAATGCAAAGGCTCTAGACGCAAATATTGGTGTGAGAGCTAATTCAATCAAGGAAACACTGCATGTTGGTGAAGGGCATATTGAAGAAGGATCAGCTGAGTGGTTCTTGTGGGAGAACAACTCCATTTGGCTCACTAACTTCACACACCATCAGGCTTCCAAGCAGCTCTCAAGGAAACTCAGTTTTCACACTCTATGCTTAGTTGCCCTTTGAGTGCATTATCTAGGAATGAACCTGGTAGAGCATCCCACACAAACGAATGCTCCACATGCGGGTTTCACATGCCACCAACTCCACATTCACAGGCAACTTCAGCGCCACAGCCGTTTTCAGATAGCCCTCAATGCAAAGGCTCTAGACGCAAATATTGGTGTGAGAGCTAATTCAATCAAGGGAAACACTGCATGTTGGTGAAGGGCATATTGAAGAAGGATCAGCCGAGTGGTTCTTGTGGGAGAACAACTCCATTTGGCTCACTAACTTCACAAACCATCAGGCTTCCAAGCAGCTCTCAAGGAAACTCAGTTTTCACACTCTATGCTTAGTGCCCTTTGAGTGCATTATCTAGGAATGAACCTGGTAGAGCATCCCACACAAACGAATGCTCCACATGCGTGTTTCACATGCCACCAACTCCACATTCACAGGCAACTTCAGCGCCACAGCTGTTTTCAGATAGCCCTCAATGCAAAGGATCTAGACGCAAATATTGGTGTGAGAGCTAATTCAATCAAGGAAACACGGCATGTTGGTGAAGGGCATATTGAAGAAGGATCATCCGAGTGGTTCTTGTGGGAGAACAACTCCATTTGGCTCACTAACATTCACACACCATCAGGCTTCCAAGCAGCTCTCAAGGAAACTCAGTTTTCACACTCTATGCTTAGTGCCCTTTGAGTGCATTATCTAGGAAATCCTGGTAGAGCATCCCACACAAACGAATGCTTTTACATGCGGGTTTCACATGCCACCAACACCACATTCACAGGCAACTTCAGCGCCACAGCCTTTTTCAGATAGCCCTCAATGCAAAGGCTCTAGACGCAAATATTGGTGTGAGAGCTAATTCAATCAAGGAAACACTGCATGTTGGTGAAGGGCATATTGAAGAAGGATCAGCCGAGTGGTTCTTGTGGGAGAACAACTCCATTTGGCTCACTAACTTCACACACCATCAGGCTTCCAAGCAGCTCTCAAGGAAACTCAGTTTTCACACTCTATGCTTAGTGCCCTTTGAGAGCATTATCTAGGAATGAACCTGGTAGAGCATCCCACACAAACGAATGCTCCACATGCGGGTTTCACATGCCACCAACTCCACATTCACAGGCAACTTCAGCGCCACAGCCGTTTTCAGATAGCCCTCAATGCAAAGGCTCTAGACGCAAATATTGGTGTGAGAGCTAATTCAATCAAGGAAACACTGCATGTTGGTGAAGGGCATATTGAAGAAGGATCAGCCGAGTGGTTCTTGTGGGGAGAACAACTCCATTTGGCTCACTAACTTCACACACCATCAGGCTTCCAAGCAGCTCTCAAGGAAACTCAGTTTTCACACTCTATGCTTAGTGCCCTTTGAGTGCATTATCTAGGAATGAACCTGGTAGAGCATCCCACACAAACGAATGCTCCACATGCGGGTTTCACATGCCACCAACTCCACATTCACAGGCAACTTCAACGCCACAGCTGTTTTCAGATAGCCCTCAATGCAAAGGCTCTAGACGCAATAATTGGTGTGAGAGCTAATTCAATCAAGGAAACACTGCATGTTGGTGCAGGGCATATTGCAGAAGGATCAGCCGAGTGGTTCTTGTGGGAGAACAACTCCATTTGGCTCACTAACTTCACACACCATCAGGCTTCCAAGCAGCTCTCAAGAAACTCAGTTTTCACACTCTATGCTTAGTGCCCTTTGTATGGCTAGGACTGAAATGAACCTGGTAGAGCATCCCACACAAACGAATGCTCCACATGCGGGTTTCACATGCCACCAACTCCACATTCACAGGCAACTTCAGCGCCACAGCCGTTTTCAGATAGCCCTCAATGCAAAGGCTCTAGACGCAAATATTGGTGTGAGAGCTAATTCAATCAAGGAAACACTGCATGTTGGTGAAGGGCATATTGAAGAAGGATCAGCCGAGTGGTTCTTGTGGGAGAACAACTCCATTTGGCTCACTAACTTCACACACCATCAGGCTTCCAAGCAGCTCTCAAGGAAACTCAGTTTTCACACTCTATGCTTAGTGCCCTTTGAGTGCATTATCTAGGAATGAACCTGGTAGAGCATCCCACACAAACGAATGCTCCACATGCGGGTTTCACATGCCACCAACTCCACATTCACAGGCAACTTCAGCGCCACAGCCGTTTTCAGATAGCCCTCAATGCAAAGGCTCTAGACGCAAATATTGGTGTGAGAGCTAATTCAATCAAGGAAACACTGCATGTTGGTGAAGGGCATATTGAAGAAGGATCAGCCGAGTGGTTCTTGTGGCGAGAACAACTCCATTTGGCCTCACTAACTTCACACACCATCAGGCTTCCAAGCAGCTCTCAAGGAAACTCAGTTTTCACACTCTATGCTTAGTGCCCTTTGAGTGCATTATCTAGGAATGAACCTGGTAGAGCATCCCACACAAACGAATGCTCCACATGCGAGTTTCACATGCCACCAACTCCACATTCACAGGCAACTTCAGCGCCACAGCCGTTTTCAGATAGCCCTCAATGCAAAGGCTCTAGACGCAAATATTGGCGTGAGAGCTAATTCAATCAAGGAAACACTGCATGTTGGTGAAGGGCATATTGAAGAAGGATCAGCCGAGTGGTTCTTGTGGGAGAACAACTCCATTTGGCTCACTAACTTCACACACCATCAGGCTTCCAAGCAGCTCTCAAGGAAACTCAGTTTTCACACTCTATGCTTAGTGCCCTTTGAGTGCATTATCTAGGAATGAAACCTGGTAGAGCATCCCACACAAACGAATGCTCCACATGCGGGTTTCACATGCCACCAACTCCACATTCTCAGGCAACTTCAGCGCCACAGCCGTTTTCAGATAGCCCTCAATGCAAAGGCTCTAGACGCAAATATTGGTGGTGAGAGCTAATTCAATCAAGGAAACACTGCATGTTGGTGAAGGGCATATTGAAGAAGGATCAGCCGAGTGGTTCTTGTGGGAGAACAACTCCATTTGGCTCACTAACTTCACACACCATCAGGCTTCCAAGCAGCTCTTAACGAAACTCAGTTTTCACACTCTATGCTTAGTGCCCCTTGAGTACATTATCTAGGAATGAACCTGGTAGAGCATCCCACACAAACGAATGCTCCACATGCGGGTTTCACATGCCACCAACTCCACATTCACAGGCAACTTCAGCGCCACAGCCGTTTTCAGATAGCCCTCAAAGCAAAGGCTCTAGATGCAAATATTGGTGTGAGAGCTAATTCAATCAAGAAACACTGCATGTTGGTGAAGGGCATATTGAAGAAGGATCAGCCGAGTGGTTCTTGTGGGAGAACAACTCCATTTGGCTCACTAACTTCACACACCATCAGGCTTCCAAGCAGCTCTCAAGGAAACTCAGTTTTTCACACTCTATGCTTAGTGACCTTTGTGTGCATTATCTAGGAATGAACCTGGTAGAGCATCCTACACAAACGAATGCTCCACATGCGGGTTTCACATGCCACCAACTCCACATTCACAGGCAACTTCAGCGCCACAGCCGTTTTCAGATAGCCCTCAATGCAAAGGCTCTAGACGCAAATATTGGTGTGAGAGCTAATTCAATCAAGGAAACACTGCATGTTGGTGAAGGGCATATTGAAGAAGGATCAGCCGAGTGGTTCTTGTGGGAGAACAACTCCATTTGGCTCACTAACTTCACACACCATCAGGCTTCCAAGCAGCTCTTAACGAAACTCAGTTTTCACACTCTATGCTTAGTGCCCCTTGAGTACATTATCTAGGAATGAACCTGGTAGAGCATCCCACACAAACGAATGCTCACATGCGGGTTTCACATGCCACCAACTCCACATTCACAGGCAACTTCAGCGCCACAGCCGTTTTCAGATAGCCCTCAAAGCAAAGGCTCTAGATGCAAATATTGGTGTGAGAGCTAATTCAATCAAGGAAACACTGCATGTTGGTGAAGGGCATATTGAAGAAGGATCAGCCGAGTGGTTCTTGTGGGAGAACAACTCCATTTGGCTCACTAACTTCACACACCATCAGGCTTCCAAGCAGCTCTCAAGGAAACTCAGTTTTCACACTCTATGCTTAGTGACCTTTCTGTGCATTATCTAGGAATGAACCTGGTAGAGCATCCTACACAAACGAAATGCTCCACATGCGGGTTTCACATGCCACCAACTCCACATTCACAGGCAACTTCAGCGCCACAGCCGTTTTCAGATAGCCCTCAATGCAAAGGCTCTAGACGCAAATATTGGTGTGAGAGCTAATTCAATCAAGGAAACACTGCATGTTGGTGAAGGGCATATTGAAGAAGGATCAGCCGAGTGGTTCTTGTGGGAGAACAACTCCATTTGGCTCACTAACTTCACACACCATCAGGCTTCCAAGCAGCTCTCAAGGAAACTCAGTTTTCACACTCTATGCTTAGTGCCCTTTGAGTGCATTATCTAGGAATGAACCTGGTAGAGCATCCCACACAAACGAATGCTCCACATGCGGGTTTCACATGCCACCAACTCCACATTCACAGGCAACTTCAGCGCCACAGCCGTTTTCAGATAGCCCTCAATGCAAAGGCTCTAGACGCAAATATTGGTGTGAGAGCTAATTCAATCAAGAAAACACTGCATGTTGGTGAAGGGCATATTGAAGAAGGATCAGCCGAGTGGTTCTTGTGGGAGAACCAACTCCATTTGGCTCACTAACTTCACACACCATCAGGCTTCCAAGCAGCTCTTAACGAAACTCAGTTTTCACACTCTATGCTTAGTGCACCTTGAGTACATTATCTAGGAATGAACCTGGTAGAGCATCCCACACAAACGAATGCTCCACATGCGGGTTTCACATGCCACCAACTCCACATTCACAGGCAACTTCAGCGCCACAGCCGTTTTCAGATAGCCCTCAAAGCAAAGGCTCTAGACGCAAATATTGGTGTGAGAGCTAATTCAATCAAGGAAACACTGCATGTTGGTGAAGGGCATATTGAAGAAGGATCAGCCGAGTGGTTCTTGTGGGAGAACAACTCCATTTGGCTCACTAACTTCACACACCATCAGGCTTCCAAGCAGCTCTCAAGGAAACTCAGTTTTCACACTCTATGCTTAGTGCCCTTTGAGTGCATTATCTAGGAATGAACCTGGTAGAGCATCCTACACAAACGAGTGCTCCACATGCGGGTTTCACATGCCACCAACTCCACATTCACAGGCAACTTCAGCGCCACAGCCGTTTTCAGATAGCCCTCAATGCAAAGGCTCTAGACGCAAATATTGGTGTGAGAGCTAATTCAATCAAGGAAACACTGCATGTTGGTGAAGGGCATATTGAAGAAGGATCAGCCGAGTGGTTCTTGTGGGAGAACAACTCCATTTGGCTCACTAACTTCACACACCATCAGGCTTCCAAGCAGCTCTCAAGGAAACTCAGTTTTCACACTCTATGCTTAGTGCCCTTTGAGTGCATTATCTAGGAATGAACCTGGTAGAGCATCCCACACAAACGAATGCTCCACATGCGGGTTTCACATGCCACCAACTCACATTCACAGGCAACTTCAGCGCCACAGCCGTTTTCAGATAGCCCTCAATGCAAAGGCTCTAGACGCAAATATTGGTGTGAGAGCTAATTCATCAAGGAAACACTGCATGTTGGTGAAGGGCATATTGAAGAAGGATCAGCCGAGTGGTTCTTGTGGGAGAACAACTCCATTTGGCTCACTAACTTCACACACCATCAGGCTTCCAAGCAGCTCTCAGGAAACTCAGTTTTCACACTCTATGCTTAGTGCCCTTTGAGTGCCTAGGAATCAAATGAAGCTTGGAGAGCATAACACACAAACGAATGCTCCACATGCGGGTTTCACATGCCACCAACTCCACATTCACAGGCAACTTCAGCGCCACAACCGTTTTCAGATAGCCCTCAATGCAAAGGCTCTAGACGCAAATATTGGTGTGAGAGCTAATTCAATCAAGGAAACACTGCATGTTGGTGAAGGGCATATTGAAGAAGGATCAGCTGAGTGGTTCATGTGGGAGAACAACTCCATTTGGCTCACTAACTTCACACACCATCAGGCTTCCAAGCAGCTCTCAAGGAAACTCAGTTTTCACACTCTATGCTTAGTGCCCTTTGAGTGCATTATCTAGGAATGAACCTGGTAGAGCATCCCACACAAACGAATGCTCCACATGCGGGTTTCACATGCCACCAACTCCACATTCACAGGCAACTTCAGCGCCACAGCCGTTTTTCAGATAGCCCTCAATGCAAAGGCTCTAGACGCAAATATTGGTGTGAGAGCTAATTCAATCAAGGAAACACTGCATGTTGGTGAAGGGCATATTGAAGAAGGATCAGCCGAGTGGTTCTTGTGGGAGAACAACTCCATTTGGCTCACTAACTTCACACACCATCAGGCTTCCAAGCAGCTCTTAACGAAACTCAGTTTTCACACTCTATGCTTAGTGCCCCTTGAGTACATTATCTAGGAATGAACCTGGTAGAGCATCCCACACAAACGAATGCTCCACATGCGGGTTTCACATGCCACCAACTCCACATTCACAGGCAACTTCAGCGCCAACAGCCGTTTTCAGATAGCCCTCAAAGCAAGGCTCTAGATGCAAATATTGGTGTGAGAGCTAATTCAATCAAGGAAACACTGCATGTTGGTGAAGGGCATATTGAAGAAGGATCAGCCGAGTGGTTCTTGTGGGAGAACAACTGCATTTGGCTCACTAACTTCACACACCATCAGGCTTCCAAGCAGCTCTCAAGGAAACTCAGTTTTCACACTCTATGCTTAGTGACCTTGTGTGCATTATCTAGAATGAACCTGGTAGAGCATCCTACACAAACGAATGCTCCACATGCGGGTTTCACATGCCACCAACTCCACATTCACAGGCAACTTCAGCGCCACAGCCGTTTTCAGATAGCCCTCAATGCAAAGGCTCTAGACGCAAATATTGGTGTGAGAGCTAATTCAATCAAGGAAACACTGCATGTTGGTGAAGGGCATATTGAAGAAGGATCAGCCGAGTGGTTCTTGTGGGAGAACAACTCCATTTGGCTCACTAACTTCACACACCATCAGGCTTCCAAGCAGCTCTCAAGGAAACTCAGTTTTCACACTCTATGCTTAGTGCCCTTTGAGTGCATTATCTAGGAATGAACCTGGTAGAGCATCCCACACAAACGAATGCTCCACATGCGGGTTTCACATGCCACCAACTCCACATTCACAGGCAACTTCAGCGCCACAGCCGTTTTCAGATAGCCCTCAATGCAAAGGCTCTAGACGCAAATATTGGTGTGAGAGCTAATTCAATCAAGAAAACACTGCATGTTGGTGAAGGGCATATTGAAGAAGGATCAGCCGAGTGGTTCTTGTGGAGAACAACTCCATTTGGCTCACTAACTTCACACACCATCAGGCTTCCAAGCAGCTCTTAACGAAACTCAGTTTTCACACTCTATGCTTAGTGCACCTTGAGTACATTATCTAGAATGAACCTGGTAGAGCATCCCACACAAACGAATGCTCCACATGCGGGTTTCACATGCCACCAACTCCACATTCACAGGCAACTTCAGCGCCACAGCCGTTTTCAGATAGCCCTCAAAGCAAAGGCTCTAGACGCAAATATTGGTGTGAGAGCTAATTCAATCAAGGAAACACTGCATGTTGGTGAAGGGCATATTGAAGAAGGATCAGCCGAGTGGTTCTTGTGGGAGAACAACTCCATTTGGCTCACTAACTTCACACACCATCAGGCTTCCAAGCAGCTCTCAAGGAAACTCAGTTTTCACACTCTATGCTTAGTGCCCTTTGTATGGCATAGGACTGAAATGAACCTGGTAGAGCATCCCACACAAACGAATGCTCCACATGCGGGTTTCACATGCCACCAACTCCACATTCACAGGCAACTTCAGCGCCACAGCCGTTTTCAGATAGCCCTCAATGCAAAGGCTCTAGACGCAAATATTGGTGTGAGAGCTAATTCAATCAAGGAAACACTGCATGTTGA